>NC_030383.2:55069948-55292448 GCF_001625215.2 Daucus carota subsp. sativus | reverse complement strand
TACATAGAATAAATTCTCAGGGGCCGCGCCGAGGGCACGTCCTCTCCCCACATCACACTTCATATCCTCGTTTGTAACAATAAACTCATCTTCAAAAGTCAAGTTTTCAAGAAATCTTATATAGAGGGCACTCTAAAAGCGCACCCACTAGGGGGAACCATCCTTTCCATCTCCTTAACTTGGGGGACTTAAGGTATAAGAAGCCTGGATCGGACGCATATATCGAGGCACATATTTTGCGCACAAGAATCTTTAATGTTAGTAAACTCTTAAAATAGATTTATATTAATGGATATGATGAAGTTCGATTCTCTTTGCAATACTTTTTTTATAAGATAATTATAAATACAATGTTAAATTAGTAATTTTAGTTATGAATTAAATGTCTCATTAGTTTGTTGAATAAAAATTCTTACTAATTTATAATCTCGTTAATTAGATTATTGTTCAGTTCTTATATATAGAATATATATACTAGTTGTACACATTTCACATATTTAAATAACACTTCTCTTGCTCGATTTCTTCACTGCTAGTAATGTTCACACTTCTCTTGTGGACATGACGAGCGCAATAGGATATATGGCTTAGGTTCATCGCAGAGTATCTTTTATGGTCCAAGTAGCAACACGATTTCTCATCTAAACTCTTTCCAGCCTAATAGTCAAGATTACCAGAAGTTAGAGACGGAGCTCGAGCAGATGAAGGAACGAATTAAAGAGATGGAAGAAGTGAAGCAACGAATGAAGGAGATGGAGAGCCAACTTGCGAAGATGTTGGACTTTCAGAATCAGTAGTAGGTGGTCTTAAGGTAAGTTAGTTCTTGGCTAATTTCAGGGGGGAAAATATCAGGTTCATTACATCTTTTACTGCTAAAACAAAAACTCACTACATGTGCATTTACTAATTTGTTTTTTTGTATTAATTTTGTTAGGGTAATGTTTTGGTGGCTGACTGGATGACAACTTTTGGAATGTCACTAACACATATTTTGTTCATTTGTCTAATATGGAGCTCAAGTTTGATGTGGAGCTCAAGTGACTTGACTATCTGCATTATGTAATAGTAACTTAATTAGGGCAGAATATTATGTTATCTTGCTACTATTAGATTTTTAACTTTAGTCATCCTAATTAGATAGCTTGTAATGTTGAATTTATTGACAGTAATATATTTGGTTCAATGACTTGCAAGAATTTTGTTGTTGTGGTTGATTAATTTTATTTTGATTGGTTTAATTTATTTTCATTAAGTTAGCGTAAAACAGGTTTTCATTTTTTTATTTACCGACAAAGATGTAGATCTGTTTCGTTGAAAATGTGTTGGTAATTATTGATGGAATTCCGTAGGTATTTAGTTGCAATATAATGATAAATTTCCAACTAAAAAATTCCGTTGCTATTTACAGTTGCTAATTTTTTGATGGAAAATTCCGTTGCAATTCCAACCATTGTTATTATTCCCAATGGAATTCCGTCGTAATAAATCGTTGCAAAATTCCCAACAGATATTCATTCGCTACTTAGGTGATGGGTGTGAGTAAAAAACAACTGGAATTCTGTTGTTAAACTGTTGCAACTCCGTCGTAAATATTTGCCGACGGAAAAAATTCGTTGCAATGCATTCTCTACGGCGATTTTTGCAACTAAATAATCTGTCGCAAATTCCGTCGCTACTCTCGATTACCGAAGGAATTTATAAATCAACAACGAAATTTTTCGTAGCAGAATGCGAAAACTGTTGTATTGAAATTTACGTATTATTTACTCATTACCAGCAATTATATCATGAATAATATTTGCCCTCACTAAAAATGACAATTTATTAGGAATTTCATCAATATTGTGAAGTTATTAAGAGTAAAAGAATATAATATTCAATTCAATATTATACCAAACGCCTATGATAAAAGTTTAAAAACAAATGAAGTTACATATGTGCAGCACAAATAAAGCCTGCATGTGACTTCTTATTTTTAAAAATAAATTATTATTTTTTTTGGAAAAATACAAAAATTTCTAAAATTATAATGAATGGGGATTATGGGTAAACAAAATTGAATCAGAATCGAAAAACCAAAGTGAACCGTGTAAATTCGGCTCAATCCTAATGTTCTAAAACTTCGGTCCGGATCAAGTAGATAGATACAAATTTCGGTTCGGTCCGGTTCTTAAAAAATTATTTCAGTCCGGACAGAATAGACTAGAAGTCCAAATAATATATAATATTAATTTATATTAATATTTTATATATTTGGTATGTATCTTATAAGTTATAATTATAATATTTAATTTGTAAATATGATTATATTTAATGTTGATAAAATAGTGGTGATTAATAAATATTAATTCTTAAATGTATCATGAATTTTAGTTTTATTTATTATATAAATTTTAATTTTTAAAATGAATTTCAGTTCTTTTGAGCCGGATCAGACGAAACTGAATTATTTCGCGACGATCCGGTCCTGTCTATAATAGAATCTCGGTTTAATTTCGGTTTTCAATATATACGGTTCGTTCCGACTTTAGGCCGAACCCGAAGTGATGGTTTTATCAAAACTTCTAAATAATCCCTCCGTCCCATTTTAACAGCCTTTTTAGAATTTGGTTGTTGTCCCAAAATAAGTGATTTTTTCTTGTTTTCGTGAACTATTTGGTAGGTGAATTTCAATTCTACCCCTCATTAATGCACCTTATATTTTCTATGCAATACAAATAGTGGTTTAGTTTGACTTTACGAGGGGTAGTTAGGTAAAAGTATTCAAATAAACACCTCCATAAATGTAAAAATTGGTTTGTGTGCATCTCTCTAAAAAGGCAGTTAAAATGGGACAGAGGGAGTAATAAATAAAATTTAGAGTTTTTTCCCGAAGATATTCCAATCAGATATTTTTTCCAAAAATATTGCATATATTTTTTGAGAAGTTCGAAATATGTAATCTTTTACAAATTTTCTTAAAATTTCCCTAAAATTCATGATTCTTTCAAACACAATGCAGCACATTAAGATTCTGACTGATGTCGAATAATGATCAATATATGACCCCGATTATGCCAAACGTACTCATCACCCTGGTCTAAGTTTATTTACAGGGACTTGACCTTGGTCCAAACTTGATATTATTTGGCGTCTCTGCACTACAAATCATCAATCTCGTAAAACTACTGCAACTTCGACAATAATAACATAATCTTGAAAGTGTTGTTTTCAAAGAAAATACAGCTCTAAGCTAATAAATAATTTAGAATTATGTATGATCTGATACTAATAGTAGTGGGAATTATGATATTCCATAGGTTGCATATTATAATAAATAATATGTGTAGTAGTTGCAACTCTGCGATCTCAAGAATCTTCAGTTGAATTAATTTTGATTTTCCTAGCTAGTCACTGAGCAGGACTGAATTTTTTTAATTCCAGTGTACATAATATTTTAGCTCTAATAAATCCATTGCATGCATGACAGAGTTGAATGATAGAAGAAAAGGACATACAGACTGACATGCTCATATTCCCAGAGGGATGAATGTAGATTGATCCGTTTTTATAGCTTCACAGATCGTTTAAATAATACTGATACTAATATTAAAATGCAATTGTTATTTGCAATCACAATAAAAAAGAAATAAAGGGAAGAAAAAACAGAAGTACCATGGAGAGTTGACTTTACAGGTTGGTAATGAACCAACTGTAGTTTTAATAATAGTATTCACAGATGAGAAATAGCAGCCCACCAATTTTTAGGTATTAGCTCACTCATTTGCACTTTCCTCTTATACACATTCTTTTCTCTTTTTTTGCTAAGTTCTTATACACATTCTTTACTCCTCCCTATCATTTTATTAACCCTTTATTTTGTCATTTCATTTCATCTTGCTGGTATACAAGTGATCTATAATATATAACTAATTAATGTGTGCATGTATAATTGTCTATATATATAAGGGATTGTACATATAACTTTTGCTTCTTGTTGGTAGAATTTATATTGCATTTTGTGAGTAGTACCCTCTGTGATAAAGCCTAGATAGGATAGGCTGGATTCTAAGTTTTCTCAATGTTGTCTAAAAAAATTAGTGCATTTATACTTTAAAGTTGTCACAAGTGACCATTATTGTAAAAGAGTGACAACTTTTTGACATAGGTATGGTCCAACGCAATATTTACGAATTCCAGATGTATATAGTAAGACGAAATGTTAATTATATTGTGGCGTAATCAATTTTTTAAATTTTGGTGATTAATAAAAATTAATTATCAATTAATTGTTGCATGTTCGCACGATTTCGCCTGGATTAAACGGGTCAAAATTCATTTTTGTTAAATTGGTAGAAATCGGTCAAAATCTGATATATGGTAATTAAATTATAAAAAAGTTAAATTTTAAAATTTAAATATTTAATTAAAATGAAATTAATGAAAAGATGCAGTGTTTTTGTGTGATAATTTAAAAATACATATATCATTTTGCTAATGATATTTGCTACATATATAATAGGTTATGATATATAAATTTATGATATTTTGATTTTATAAAATCATAAAATTTATACTATATGATAAAGTAATTATATATAATTTCAAAATAATATTACATTATTTAATTAGTAGTTCAATTAATGATTTCAATTGCTTTCAAAAAAAAAATTAATGATTTCAATTAATCTCCGAAAATCCGATTAATCTCTAACCGAATATAGAATAAATATTGATACTAACTATCTATAAAATAATAAAGCGAAACCGATATATACCATTCATGCATCCTATATTTAAAATAATACTACAACATAATTTATAGCCTAAAAGATTAAATTATTATAATGTATAGAGACATATATGTCGTGTTTTAGTCAGATTATGGCTTAAATCAGGTTCTTTTCATATTTCGGATAATAAATCGATTTTAGAACTTAAATGTAAATTTTTGTTGGGCATATATATGAAATTCAATCCAAATCTGCACCCTTTTGAGTTTGAAAATTTAATTCAACTTGAACCAAATCCTGAATTTCGGGTTCGATAAAGTTGGAGTGATTTGAGTATTTGTAGTATTGGACCGTTTTGCCACGGGGAATCTCACCCTGTCGTAAACAATTATACACACAAAAGCCAGAAATAATTACTACTTCTTTTTGCATATAACGTTACAAAATATATGCACAATAGAAGTTTGTCAACAATGAGGAGCCTAATAGCGATACACATATACTATATAGTTAACTTGAGCTTAGGGAAAAAAGAATGCCTTTCCATGCAGAAATTCACAGGAATAGATGATTTCAAGTACTTTTCTTCCCCTTCTTTAGAAGGTCTGTGAATATTTGTTATGATGCCCGTGACGAAAAGTCATAGGAAGTTGAAAAACAGCCAGCAATATAAATATATATGGTGTTCCATTCACATAAAACACATATCTTCCATTTAATGCATGCAAGTCCACACGAACGAGGAATGTTTCAATATTTTCCATATTCATGATCACTAGGTCAATATACATATATACTTCTCATATTCATTGCCTTTTCGAATGTGTGTGTGAATATACATGTATATACAGTTGAAACAGCAGCGCAGCAGAAAAGTTGCTTATATATGGTTGGAAACAGAGCTATCATTAATTCAATATATAGTTCAAAACATTGGTGATTAATCATGATCAATCACCGACGATCAATTTTGATTTCATAACTCATCGAACAGTAGATTAAATCTCCGATTATTCAATTAATCGTTTGATTTTTATTTATTTATTTTGACATTAAGGTTTGGGAAGACTAACCGAGAGAAACTAAGAGAGCCAACATCACTCCTCAAGATCGAGGATAACACAGAGGAATAAAAACCCGGTCCAGATGAAGACAATTATGAAAAGCTTTCTAGATCGAGGCACATAAAAGAAAGATATTCTCGAAACAGATGTCATAAATCTGATATCCTCTGTAACGACAGCAAAATCCCGAGGAGGCACATTACTACGAGAAGTACGTTGTTCAGTAATTATCGTCTGATTAATCTACATTAATCTTTATTCCACATCTTCATTGATTAAGTTAGATTTTTTTTGGTCTAAACAAATATTTAAAACCAAATTATTATTAATAATAACACATTTCTTGGCTGAAAAATAAAAAATATAAAAAATATTATTTATAAACATAACTTCTTATTATTGTATACACAATTTCGAAGAACACTCCCATTCCTGACAGCACATATTCATCAACCAAATTATATACATAGTATCAGACACTGGTATATATAATAATGATAACGTATATACGTAAGCAGTACATTAGAGAATATTTACACAAATAAAAGATATGTACACTGATATGAATTCTATATATATGTAGGGACTAGGGACTAGTCAGTGTGTTTAGTTTAATATATTTCCACTACTCATATATACACACCTATCTTCCTTGTTTTGCATTTTCTGCACAACATTTTCTCCACATATATGTTCTTATTTGTTACTAAAATCAATTGATACTGGTTCATTTAATAGTTGGGAAGCAATGAAAGAAACTAGTGACACTAATTCTGAAGATTGGAAGACAATTAGCTACGATAACATCGACAAGGAAGAAGATGGAGGAGGATCAGAAGAGAAATTAGTTTGTGCGAGGAAGAATGGAGGAATTAGCTCGAGCAACAGCACGGTGGAAGAGAGCGAAAAGAGTACCAAGGGAGCGTCAGGATCGGTGAGGCAGTACAATCGATCCAAGAACCCTAGGCTTCGCTGGACGCCTGATCTTCACCGTTGCTTCATTCAGGCCGTTGACAAGTTAGGAGGACAAGAACGTGAGTACTCCCCACTTGTCACAACCAAATTCATTCGTTAATTAAGACTCGTGTTTTCGTGTCATGTACCAGATCAATGAACATCATGTAATGCTAGCTTTTGTGATTGATTTGATTATCAAAGTGACTAAAATAATTGTATACATTTTTTGCTTTCTTCGTTTGATTAGTTATGGATTAAATCCCTGTTAAGGATATCTGATCGATAATCATGGTGCAGGCGCTACACCTAAATTGGTACTTCAGATGATGAATATTAAAGGCCTCAGCATCTCTCATGTAAAGAGTCATCTTCAGGTAATCATCTCATCATTATAACCCATGCTTCATAGCTTATATGCCATACATATATTATTAGCCATCTTATGGCATTTTTTTAACACAATAATTAAATTTGGTCTGGTTTTGTCATTTTGGTCTTGTTATGTCAGATGCACAGGAGCAAGAAAATGGAAGACCCGGATGAAGGTATAATTTGAATTAAATCATTTATATTATTAGGCATCAGATATCTGCTGCATGTAATTAGGGTTTTCAGTTGCACATTCCAATTCGATTTATTGAACCACTAAAATATATGTAATCTTCAACATGCAGTTCTATCGGAGCCAGGGCTTCTAGGTACCAGAGATTATAATCATCATATTTATAACTTTAGCCAGCTTCCGATGCTTCAAGGTTCCGGTCATAGCCCTAATTCCCGAAGGTATATACATGAATTGTCTACTTAATTAGCCACCACAAGAATATCATGCAATTTGAGACGGACTAATTTGTTAAAAGCAATTTCTTGAAGGTTCCATAGCTAGCTAGTTTTTTTACTTATTTTTGCTACCAATTTTCCAGATACGCGAATGAACCTTGGAGTCGACATAACAATCCAACTTACACATCTTTCATGGGAGGATTCGGGTCAAGCAGTTTCAAGCAAAGCCTTCTCCAGCCAATGCCTGCTAAAAATAACTTCGGAACTGCAGGCAGCACAAGCCATACATTAGGCTTTGATTTTTACAGGACTAATCTTTCATTCAGTGCCGAGGATCAACCTAGAGTATGCAGAAATCAAGAATCGTTTCGAAGCCATCTAATTCAACTTAACATGCATAAAGAACAGCAAGATAGAGGGGGAAACAATGAAGTGATCACACCAAAGGCACAAAAAAGGAAGGCTGCAGAAAATTCAGATTCCGAACTTGATTTGAACTTATCACTAAAACAACCCGAAAAACAGGAAGCAAATGATAAATTGGAGGCTAGTAGTTTATCCCTTTGTTTGTTTTCATCGTCAGCTTCAAATTGTACAAGTAGATTAGAAGAAAGAGACATGAGTATTACTGGTAAAAAGCATGCAAGAAGAATGGCAAGTAGTCTGGATCTGACTTTGTGAAATGAGACAAATTTCTGAGTGAGATTTCGTGCTACTCAAAAGATAAGACATACGGATCATCAGGATTGTCATGTGCCGATATAATATATAATTAAGGGATGAATTGGACTCCTGTTCTTTATCTTTTCATTATTGTATTTTGGCTGTGAGCGTCAGTATTAGTTTATAGCTAGTTGAACTGTGTAGTATTATAGGGCATATTTAAGATAACATTATATAATCTTTGCAATTCATTTTTGACGATTTGTACGCTTTATCATGTATAGTAATAGCTATATCCGGAAACAAAGACAGTAGTACTGTTGCATCTACACCACGACTCCGTGCATGAAGAAATATACAATGATATATGATTCATACCAGAATTAGAAATTTAGAATAAGGGTCCGTATCTGTTTTTATTAAGAAAAGAGAAAAAGAGCTAGTCGGTATCTGTAACAAGTAAATATTACTCCCTTCATCCCATTTTAAGTATGCTGTTTGACTTTTGAATGGTCAAATTTACCAACTAAGATTTACACATCTATACTATCTATACTATACTATAAAAAGCCAACATAGGTATAATTTGTAGTCGTACAAAATTTTGGTTTGGTACTCTCCTCTAAAACTAAAAGTCTACAAGTAGATATCTATTAAACAGTTTCATATACTAAAAAAACTCTCCTTATGTATATTAATATCTTTGTAAATATAATTTATAATTAGTTAAAAAAAAAAGGTGAAACTATTGTTAATAACATATATTAATATTAAAAATTACTTATAGATAAACGTATAACTAATTATAAATATACAATTTTGAATATCTTTTGTCTAAAATACATATAAATAATTAAAGACGCTACTTTTTAATAACGTATTCTACTCGAAATTTAACACTTACTTATTCTATTTTATTACAAACACGAGCCATTACGTAACATATGAAGATATATGAAATATGAAAAATTTGATTTAAATTGAATAATAAACTGTCACATATTAATATAGAAAAATATTTATAGATAGATAATAAATTGTGAAAGCTAAATTTCGGTTAGAAGATATAACGAGTTGGTTAATATAATTTAACTAAAATCCAATTCATTAATACTAAAATAATAATAAAATGGTGTTAAGAATTAAATTATAATTAATAAATTACGAATCATATACCCGCCCGTGCTTTGCACGGGGTTAAAGGCTAGTACTATTAAAACCGAAACATTAAAAGTTTGGTAGGTCGGTACTCGGGCCGAGTTATGGACCTATTTATATAATCAAACATCCTTTTTAATTATTTTAAAAAAAAAAACATCCTTTTTAATTAAAACTATTATCTTTTTTATATTTTCTAACCAAAAAAACTCAATTTTCTAAAAGTAATATTGGACATGACAATTACCCTTTCTAACTAAAACACATTATCTTTTTCACATTCCTAATTAAAAACGGATTTTTCTAAACATAACACATGGAACATACGCATAAAAAAGACAATATTATTATATATCTATACTATATTATTAAAAGTAAAACATTATTCGATACATGGGCCGAAATATGGCCTATCTATATAACCAACTATTCTTTTTAACTAATATAAATTATCTTCATTATATTTTCTAACTAAAATAACTCAATCTTCTAAAATAACATTAAACAACATAGTAATTATCTTTCTAAATAAAACATATTATCTTTTTTAGATTTTCTAACTTAAAAAGACAGATTCTTCTACAATTAACACGGGCGACACATACATAAAACTATAATATTATTATATATAATTATTAATAAATAACCGGTGATATTATTCAATTAAAATACTTAATATTATTTCTAAATGCTCTAATAGTCTCACTTTAAAAGTAATATTATAAATCTATACTATATTTATTATTATATCACTAAAGCCGAAATAGGAAAAGTTCAGTTGGTCGGTTGGTTGATTTTGGCGAGCCGGTTTATATTCGACCCCGAGACCTCTTTAATTTATAACATATTATAATATATATTTTTTTTCCTAATAGACTAAAATATTATAAATTAGATCAGTATGATGGGTCGATATTTGGATTTATGTGTCTCCTTAATTTATAATATATAATATACGATATTATTAATCAATAATAACGAAATATTGATTATTATATGATGATTTTTGAACTTTCCATACATAGAAAAGATCTAAAGAGATAGACTAGAATTTTCATGTAAATACATAGTTTTATCTTCAAATGATAAATAATCATGGAAGGGTAGTCGTAAACTATAACTTAGAAAGAGCATCTCGGATTAAAACAAGGAATTTGAGTAATATGATCGAAGTGAACCGCTATGGGCTACAAAACAAAAAGGCTCGATCCAACAAAATAATCCCTTCAAGTACTAAATCAATAGTGGGCTGGCCCGTAACCATGCATCATGCTATCAGTCTCATATCATAGTGTAGTTCATTCTTCCTTTCACTTTCCTTTTACAATATCCTTTTTCTGTTCATATAAAACATACTGTAATATCACTAGTATCCTATATATATATACTTTCGTGGAGGCTTTGATAAAATTTACGGCGGAACTATTATAAATAAAAAATTGAGCATAAAAAGTGGTTATACTTTTAATATTCATAATATTCTTATATTATTGTCAATTTTTTTTCATTTAGAAGCTTATAAGTCACACATTTTAAATTATATTACTCCTAAAATATTAAAAAATAAATACGTTTGACTTATAAACCAGAATCAACTTATTGTTAATGTAATAAATTATAAAGTTTATTTCTTACTTGTACGTGACTTCTTTCACTTACTTCTTGAAATTTGATTTTGTAATATATTATTATTATATTACTAGTTTTATAACTAACAAGTTGTAAATTACTAATAAACTTATTTAAATTAATAATTAAGAATTATAGATCATTTATAAATAATTTCTTATTTAAAAATATTAAGTATTTTTAATTTTAGCTCATGTATATTATTAGTATATTACTCTATTCATCACTCATTTCTGTATTTGTATTGTTTAACACACATTTTAAAATTTATGTAGAAATAATTTATAGAATCATATTTATAAAAGTCTTAAAACGCTTCCTTTCCAAACATATGTATGCACTACTATACTAGTGTCTATTGGAAGCACATTTTAAGTATAAATTAAAATTTTGTCGAAGTCGACAATATTGAAAAAGATTTACCGAGACATCTTCTCTAACACCGCATACTTTGTGCATATGATATGGATGGTATTCAATAGAATTTATTTTGTAATAAATTGGCAGTTGTACAACAGTACAAGAGTACCGGAAGGTAGTCAGATCATGTAATAAACGCATCCATTTTCGGACTCATTGATCCAACGGCAGGGGTATCACAAGCATACACAATTCAGAACTATAGTTGATGTGCATGCACATCTATACATGCATTTAAGTTGTGTTCATACAATCATACAGGGCCAATGGTCATGATTACAGAAGATTGATTACATATGAACAAAATTTGTGTTTATGATAGATTTAAAACTTTCCAATGTCTTGTACTCCTTTTGTAAATATATAATAAGATAAGTGATTTTTAGTTATTGATTTTAAAGTTGAATTTATTTATTGATCTCGTAAATTTTAGAAACAAGCGTATTCACATGACTCGTATATGATTCACATTTGACGGAATGACTGGAGATGCAAGGCAATATTTGAGTGAATTGATTAGAATGAGAGGTAATTGAATCTGGGTTCCAAAGTGGAGAAAGATGATCAAAAAGTAGTGTTGCAACTTGCATGTTGCGTTTTAGCTTTTACCAGAACTACTGTAGAAGATTAACATTGCATGGCCATAAATATTCTCAATATCACTTGTACTTGCAAGTCCTGATGATTTTATATGAAAATATCTTGGAAATTAGGGCAACCCTAAACCAGAGAATTGAAATGGAGATCAGCTAAAGCCTGCGGCATATGGAGGATAAATACATATATTGACTGTTTTATTTATCACTATACACGTAATCGGTACGGGACTTCATCAAAAAATTGAATGGGACAGAGGAAGAATTATATAGTCCAGGTATTCTCAATTTATACGACAAAAAATTTTATTTGAACATTCGACCTTTAAATAAGAAAAAGAATAGGAGGACATGAAAAATCAAAATAATTAGTGAAAATAATATAAAATTATAAAAACACATGTGAGAGCTGAGACAAGACACTACTAGGCAGCAGATGCATATCTCCATAGTCCAGAGATTACATATATAATAAGGTGATACAATGTTGTTGGTGTTACTGTTGGTTTCTTCAGTTTTGGCCCCATTACATCTTACCCAGATTCCCTATCATACCCTCCTGGCCAATACTTGTTTCCTACTAGTTGATCATGTTTATCTTCCATGTTAACCAGATTCCCCAACATACCCTTGCAGTCTACGCCATTTTACAGACCTAGGTTTCCTTGTTGAATGTTTTATCTTTTCATCTCTACTTAAAAAAATATCTCCATCAATCTACTTTGTTGATGAACCATCATGTCTTGGCACACCTAAGCCATAATGGTCACATCTGCTTTCTTCAATGCATTATCATGTCTCTTGTAATCTCTGGCCTTATAAAGTCATGTTCCCCTTTTCTGCACTTTGATTTTCGTAACGTTTTGTGTTTTTTTTTGGCTTGTGCTGCGAGATCATGATCTTGTTAATTGTGTTATTAGGGTGATAATTTGATGAGTTAAGAGGGGTATAAAGGTGGTGGACCGGGAGCATAGGAGGTCTTGACATAAACAAAAGTGATGAGGAGTCAAGAGCCTCGTTCCACCTCTTCTTGTTCAGCTTGTAAGCTGTTGAAGAGGAGATGTGTGCCGAATTGCTTGTTCGCGCCTTACTTTCCGTCTGATGAGCCGAAGAAGTTTGTCAAGGTTCATAAGGTGTTTGGAGCTAGCAATGTGAGCAAGATTCTGAATGAGGTGGTGAAGGAGCAGCGGGAGGATGCTGTCAACACGCTTGTTTTTGAGGCCGAGGCGAGGCTCAAGGACCCGGTTTACGGATGCATTGGGGAGATTGCTTCGTTGCAAGGGAAGATGGCGCAGCTTCAGCATGATCTTGCTGTTGCTAAGGCTCGGCTTGCTCACTGTGCTGTCGTCAAGGCTTCCACTTCGTTGCTGCCAGTTGATGATCAGCTGGAAATGCTTCCTTTCAATCCTGTGTACGATGGATTCTTCGACGGGCAAGTCTTTGATATTGATCAAACTCATGTCGTCGACGGGTTCAGTGAAGCTCCGTTTCTCTTATGATCTCTAGCTGATCTCCATATATATGTCGAACACAGGGATCAAAGTGACTTCATCAATGGCTTTCACGAAGCTCCTTTTCGGTTGTGATCTCTCCTTGATCCTCATATGTACCTGTATGTAAGTCCAGTTTATGATCAGAATCTGTGGTTTCTCTCATGTTACATTAACAATAATAATCAGCATGTGTCCTATAACTTGTAAGCTCCAAAAACGAATCTGACTAGTGCTGTAAGAGTTGCAACAAATTAAAAAAATAAATAAATAATGTGTGATTGATTAACCCAAAGTACATGATAGTCCTTTAAAACAAAGGCAAAGCTGTCCAATCTCATTGAAACGAGACTTGATCCTATCATTTTCATAGCAAAGTCACTTGACAGCATCAGTGTAGAAGAATGATGGTGGAATCAATATTATCTGCACTTGTAATAATAGATAATAATCACAAATTTGACGAATCGTGATCGATACTCAAACCTAACTAGATAAAGGTTACATGTTACAATCAAAAGATAGAGTACAACATTTTGAGAGAAAATTAACTTATCATGTACAACACCACAAATTACAGAGCTGCAATATTACAGTCTTTCATTGCACATAAACTACTACTTCAGGACAAAAGTGCATAGCAATGTCGAAAGGAGGTCGCTAGACGGTGTGTTTTGGGAAGCAACCATTTCCTGGCACTGCTCACTCCATTCTCTGTCTCCACTTGATATAATCTATAACTTCTTTCCTGAAGAGAAGAGAGCAGCACATCATATACTTGTGCTCATATTTACACAGAAGGTCATTGCATGTATTTACATGGAACCAACAAAGCCAGGCATAACAAATGGGAATTATAAACATTTCTTAATAACTTGGCTGAATGCTTATCCAGATAGCAATTACACTTTGTTCGACATTTTGTAAAACATCTCACAATAAAAAAGTTCTTCCACATGCTGTCATTCAGATCACCAAAACATGTGAAAGCTGCATTGCAATTGTACTTCAGATACCAAATGATAAATCTAATAAAAGCCAAAAGGTTTTAGTTGTGCCATTACACAAATCCAGCTTTCTCTCTTCAGGGAAAAAAAATAGCTAACCAGAAAATAATAATGATCAGAAGGGAATACTATATATAGTTCAAACATATAGGCTTACGATAGCAAAGAAACACAAAATTTTTGTTACAAGTTCATGTAAAAGAATTCAATACACCTTACACATAAAGAGCCTCACTAGTAGAGATTCTAAGAGTCTTTACTAGTTCCACATAAAGAGGCCACTCATACCATATAAGCAAGTGTCTTCACAGATTATAACATATATTCCTTGTCATATAATCACTTCAAATAAGAGCTACTGTGTTCAGTGAATTTATAAAATACAAATGATTTATTAAAACCTTTGTGAAAGAAAAATATGGCTCTTCCATAATCTAAATGATGGAAGTTCAAACACATTCACAGATCAGCTTAATTTACCATCACCATATGGTCTACATGAGCCCAAAAAATATTTGATTGACAATCATATACCTACAAGTATATAGAGAACTGGCACTAACATTTAACAGTTAAAACCCTTCTTAAAGTTGGGCTATTTGGATAAACAAGGGAATTTTAACATATATGCAATTTATTAACGTTCTAGCTCGAGATGGATAAGACAAATGGACATCATAAAAAACAACAAACTTCACTGAAAAAGTGAAACTGAACCTATCATCCTAGACCCTGTAAGATTCTCAAGAAGAAGACAAATAGTACTTCAATAATCCTTGCCAAGCATGCCTATTGCATCCTCAGTTTCGCAAACGATACTTGCACACTGAAGAGTTCACCCACTGAGTATCTCTACATACAAGCAGAAGAAACTGCACAGCATGTACAACCTCTCCCCCTCACTTGTATGTTACAATCAAATTATGGCCAGTCAATTGAGATTATTAAATTCTAATTCCTAGAGCCATGTGTTTCTTGTCTCCTATTCTCTTTACCAACTTATTCTGAGAGGATAGAGATAAGACTGAAATTTCTTCACAAATTATGAGTTTCAACTTTTTGATTCCCGTTGACCAAGGCTAAATAGGACATTGTTTTTTGAAAATCACAGTTGGCCTCTTAACTACCTCGTAACCAACAAATTCAACTTTTGACATGATTTGCAGTTAAGGCCCATAGTCCATTCACACAACATTTTTCCATCTTCATCTAGGTTAAAAATGATTGAATCAAATTATCCAATTGTTCAAGCCTAATTTATTATCATAACATTATCAAGTTTTAACATGGAACTTCCTAACACGATTAAAATGAGTCAGGAAAGGATAAATCATGACCTAGGTGGCTAGGCCTCTGCTTCTTCAAGGGATTTAAGAGTGTCTTGTGCAATAGGATATTTCATGGGTATCAGTAGGAACCTGTGAAGCAGGGATACAGGTGCACAGAACGAGGATATTGGGATTCGGCAAGTACGAGGGATATTTTAATTGCAATTAAAATAATATCATCAATATATATAATATTCAGAATAATACGCTCGGTATTCAAACAAAATAAAAAAAACTGATAAAAAGATAATAAACTACAAACTATTAGAGGCACACAACTGTCAAGTAAATACATTCATACACACACACAAGTGTACGTACAATACATATATAACTAGTAGCTACAGTCAACAGATACACATTTATCACATTGTTACATATACACACACCGGAGAACTGGAGAGGAGAAGAAACAACAGATATCTTAGCGGAGAAGAGAAAGGAGCAGATGCTGCCAAATAAATTGAACAGTGACAATTCGCCTCCTCTCTTTCTCGATAAGCTTGAATTTGAAATTAGGATTCAATTGGCAAGTCCCGTTCTTCTCATTCATTTTGCCCAAATAAAATTTACCAATACTGCCCCCACCTCCCAGGTAGGGCTGTTTAACGAACCGAGCTGTTCGCGAACAAGCTCGAGCTCGGCTCGTTAAGAGCTCGTTCGGCACGGCTCGTTAAGTTAACGAGCTCGAGCTCGAACACAAAAAATTGTTCGTTAAGTAAACGAGCTCGAGCCGAGCTTTTAGTATGTTGAGCTCGAGCTCGGCTCGAGCTCGTTCGGCTCGAGTTCGGCTCGTTAAAGCTCGAAAAAATGTAATATTTTCGGGATTTTTTTATAATTTATATATGTTATTGGACTCAGAATTCAACATAATATATATATATTTTAGTGATGTAAACAAAATTTTAGGAAATAATAATTTTATTTGGTTTTTAACAGGCAAGTAGAAGTTTGACTAGTACCGCTAACTAGTGTTTAATCCTAATTTAGTGTTTCAATATTTTAAAAAATATTTTTTACCGATCCAACTGTATGGATGTTAACATATATACATTTTAGTGATATAAACAAAGTTTCAAAAAAATTGAAATTATTAGGTTAGCTATTTTAAGAGTCAACTAGCGGTTTGTCCTTATTTTTTTTCTGGCTCGGCTCGACTCGACTCGACTCGGCTCGGCTCGTATTTGTTCGCGAACAAGCTCGTGTTCGGCTCGTTAGTTAACGAGCCGAGCTTGAACACAATTTTTGTTCGATTAAAAAGCTCGGCTCGGCTCGGCTCGTCAGAAAAAAAATTAAAGCTCGGCTCGGTTCGGTCAAAACTCGGCTCGGCTCGGTTCGTGAACAGCTCTACTCCCAGGGACATCCTGTGGGCAGTTCGACACCCCCTAGGTGAGTCCCTGACTTCTAATTGAGGATCTGAGGGTAAATTTAACGATTGAGAAAAGAGCAAGAATGATACTTAAAAGGGTCTATCTGCATCTAAAGATGCTGACAAAAAATGTCTTCATATGTGGAAAGTAATCTTGTTTCAACAAACTTTTTCACCCAAAAGAATCTCGTGCCCCCCACAATGCCCATGACTTTATCATCTGGATTCCACCATGGTCAGCTCACTTAAATTTATAAATGTGCTTAGCCATATGGTTTGTAGTACACTGAATGGTAGCCACCTTCAACGAAATTTGTTAACGAAATATGCTTGGACATGCTTGCTTAACGGAGGCAGTTTAATGTTTGGTGATATATTGGAGACTTTCAGTATCACTAAAACTCTGGGCATGTCATATTATGTTTCTGTGTATTATTTTGCTTCAGTGAAATTTGCAAGTACCAAACACTTTTTTCTGATTTGCAAGGCCTCTAGCTTCACTCCGACTACATACATTATGAGATGATCTCGTTGCAAAAAGGCTTCACTCTGACTACACACACCTATGAGATAATTTTAACAGCTCGGGGGCTTCACAATGCTATTAGGATGTTTTGCTGTTGACAAATTTCATTAATACATATGTACTGCATATGTTAAGGAACGTTTTCCCTTCTTCCTTGTTAATGGCAGGATGAATTTTATATTCAAAAGTCAAAGGATTTTTAGAAGATAGTTTATAGATATTACAATAGATTCTCTTACTATAAATATCAATTGTATAGTATAGCTAGTATAAGATATCTGGAACTTGTGAATATTACTCTTTACAACTTGCAAAGAGTTCGACCTGAGGTGTTATTTATTATAACAAGAACAATTTGAAAAGTAAAAAACATAGATGATCACTTGAGGTTTTGACCCCATAAAATACAAGGAATAAAAGGTACAAGTTGGATGAAAAACTCAGAAAGTGCAGATTGCAGAATGGAACAAGAAATGGGTACTAAAGAACCAATCCAGGATTTCAAAAAGAAACTTGTAAATTTTAACCTGCTAAGCACACATTATATTGTGTTTAATAAGCACACTAGCATATATAATGTATAAAAACACCATTTGAATCCGCCCAAACCACCCCTTCTCTTTGTAATACTCTTTCAGTTCTAAGAAGATCATCAAATAAATAGTCAAATTCCAAATTAAGATATGCTAGTGCTACTATAATAAAGTCATTTAAACGATTTATTATTTAGGGACAATATATCTCTTCAATAGTTGTTGCAGCATATTACAGCATATATATCTTGCTTATTTGTAATCATATTTGGACCTAAACGGCTATACTTGTTTCAATTCAATCTTCTGGAATAACCATGTTAATCAGAATTTAGAAGCCCCCTACACTTAAGTTGATCGGAAACTACAGAATCCCAGTTCCAAGTGTGCAAAGTCTAATAATAGCTTAAAAGGAAGGCCAAAAATCTTTCAAGTAACACCAGAATAATATTGGTTTTTAAGTAAACCATTAAATTAGATTCTCCCAAAGAATTTCCATGCAATAACAATAGCTTAAAACTTAAAAGGAAGGCCAAAAATGTTTCAAGTACAGACTGCACCTTAATACGTTTTGGGACTTGAGAGATATGAACACATAACAAGCATTTATATAGACATTCATGAGAAATTCGTAAACCACGCTAACTCCATTTCTTCATTTTCTTCCCACTTAATCATCAAACGATGAGTATAACAAAGCCAATCTCGATATTAACACACACAAAAGTCAAATATTGTGCTAATTATCAGATAAATCAGATTATCATATAAGCAAATAACTAATGAGAAGTCCCAAGATCTCACCTCCATTAGACCGGTCATTTCCGATCCGCTTCATCTTCTCGAGCTCAAGCTGTGTATCCATAAACATATTCATCCTCTGAACCTCTAAATCCTTGGTAAACTCCATCCTCTGCTTCTCCAGTTCCATCATCTGTTGCTGCTTCGAACTCTCAATCCTCTCATAAATCTCCCCAAACCTAAGTATCGCCCTCGCCAACTCTTTATACGCACTCTCCTCAGTAAAATCCACATAATCCATTCTCGCCTTTCTACCGCCACTAAAAGCCACATCATCCTCCTCCTCCACCTCCTCTCTACCTCCACCAAACTCCTCACTCTCATCCGAACCACTCGAATCCTCCATCCTCATCCTCGTATTAATCGAATACCCTACCATCTCTTTCGCCTTCGCCTTTGCTAAAACCGAACTCCTCTTCGACTTCTTCGTACCAACACTCATCGAACTCGGTCCAATCAGCTCCTCTAACCGATAAAAGAACGGCCACTTCGACGGCGCCGCCTTCAATTTCTCAACTTTGTACTTCTTCTTAAGCGTATCAATCCGGTTCTTACACTGAATATCGGTCCGCGGCGGTTTAATCCCGGTCCGATGAACATTCACCGCGTCGGCGACTTGCCTCCAGTCTTTCTGCCGGAGATTACCGCGATTGAGATGCACGTAACGCTCGCCCCAAGCTTCGATGAGCGTCTCGGTGGCGGCTTCGCTCCAGCAGTCGTCGCGGCCGCCGCCAGGGCGGCGCGTGGGAGCGAGTGTGATTTGATTGTCCATAAGAGAGAGGGTTTAGATCTGACGTGGCAGGTTGCTAAAGTGCGCCGGAGGTGTAGGATAAGAAGGAGAGAGGAGAGATGAAAGGGAGAGAAAAGGAGAGAAAGAGGGTGAAAAAGTGGCCGTGCATTTGGTTGACCGGAAGGGGGTATCGGTCAGGTTAGTTTGACGGAGTGAGTTAAGTTCTCGGTAGTCGACAATTTTACTTTTTTTTTTCACCTTCCTTGTCTTTTTTACAGTTTTACTGTTTTCTACCACAACTTTTGTAATTCTTATCGTGCTAATATTTTACCCCATTTTTAACTTCAAGCTTCAAGGTGTGACTTTCTTTCTTCTTTGCCCTCCTGCAAAGTTCTGAAAAAAAAAAAAATTAGTGCGATTTGAGTTTAAATATATATCAATATTGTGTTTTGTTTCTGATTTAAAATTATAAAAAAAATTATTTAACTTCATATATATCTTAATTATCACATATAAATTAATCATTTCAAGTATATCACATTATTTAACTAGAAATTTCAAATTTATTTCAATATATCACATTATTAGTTCAAATTAATCATTTTGATTATGTCTAAATAGACTATTACTAGTTACAAATTTATCAGCTCATAGGAACCAACTAAAAAACTAAATTTATTCGTATTAATACTTTTCATATGACGGAAGAAGAATGAACGAAAACAAAATCTCTTTCAAAAAATAAATATTTTTATATAATGCTCTCACATTCTTTTAGATAATTATTTCGAAACATACCTTGGTTGAAAGTTTTTCTATTATGCAACCATTCATGAACTTGTTGCAAAAAATAGTGTTCGATTTCTACAATTTCTTATTAGTGTATCTTCTTGAATCACCATTTTCCTTGATCACATTTCTGAAAAATTATAAAAAAAAAATTTGAAATTTAACTTCATATATATCTTAAATATCACATATAAAATATGAAGATATCGATAAATTAGGTTAATACATTTATTAGAAAAATATTGCCACTTAAATGTTTTATCTTGAATTGCAAGATTAGATATGATCCATGAATTACGCTCAGTTCACTATTTTATATTTATATATATCGTCTTATTCCAATAAAAAAAATTAAAATAAAAGATATAAAGCATGCAAACTAATCGGGAGCTGGGAAAAAAATATAGTAAACTAAGACTTCGGGAAAATATTGTCTATTTTTCACACATTTTAAAGTGCATCTGAAAATTTATGGTTCCGTTCGAAATCAGACATGGGATGGGCCATTACGAAAAAACTTCGGGAGTTACGAAAGAATCATACCCTGGTTTTAAAATATATTTTTTCAGAATAAAATTTTAGACATTAATTTGTTATTAACAAGAAAAAAAATTAAAATAATTTATTAAACTATATTTCATAGAAAGTTTATAATGCGGGTTGAATCCTTTGTCTCAAATGTAAACAATCAAAATCAATGGAAACGATATGTACTTATAAATTGCTATTGGATTAAATTATTAATATATGTGTATTATATAATAAATTATACTATATGTTACAATATTATATCAAACTTTGCAAGCTATGCTAATCTTTTCGGTTTTTAAACTATCTTTTTATTAATATATTTAGTTGAAACATATCATCGGTTGTATATTAATAATTATATATCATAATATTTTTTATATGTATGATGAATGTGTTATTTTTAGAAAATCGGTTTATTAGTCAGAAATCTGAAAAAAAAAATAATGTGTTTTAGTTGAAAAGGATTAGTTGTTATGTTGTTCAATGTTATTTTTAGAAAAAATGAGTTTTTTTAGTTGGAAAATATAAAGAAGATAATAATTTTAGTTGAAAAGAATAATTAATTTTATAAAAAGGCCAAGAGTTCGGCCCAAGTATATACCGACCAAGAGTCCGATTGACCAAAATTTTGAAATTTCGATTTTAATACTATAGTATAGATATGAAACACCTTAAATATATTTGGTTTCATACAATAAATTCGTACCGCATGTAAGAAATATCAATTCTTGATTTAAAAGAACGAGATTTATGAAAACTATGCTCAAATGCAGGGGTGTACACGGGTTGGTGAAACCGACCGAACCAACCCAAACCGACCATATATCACCTGAACCAATCCGAATTTTTTTGACCCATTGATAATTGGATTGAAAAATGAGTAACCCGATTTAATTGGGTTGGACACGGGTTTCGGTTTTTTTTAACCGATCCAACCCAACCCGATTAAAAAATATTAAATTACATATAAAAATCATTCACCCCACCCTAGTAACCCATAATATGTTAGCCTAGTTCATTTAACTAATTGTTGATTTGTTGTATTTTGCAATTGTTGATTTGTTGTGCTTTACTAATTGTTTCTGTTCAACTTGATTTTTAAATTTATTGCTGTAATTCTAAAGTTTGTGGTATCGAGCTTAACTTAGTATCGAGCTTTAATTATTTTGATCAGTAGTGCAAGTTTCTTAAGATGTTATAGTGATTAACTCATTTTGTATACACCGGGTATTTCACATGCTTCTTGTAGTACATTCGGTTAAAATTTTATCTTTTTATGTGTCGAAATTTGGTTTTGCTAGATTATGGAAAAGAAATTATTTTATATTTCATAATCCGATCAAACCGATCCGAACCAATCTGAACCGAAGTAATACAAATTGGTTTGGGTTATGAATTTATTTTTCATGGTTTGGGTTGAGAATTTGAAAACCCGATTTAATTGGGTTGGATCTTTAAATTTCTTTAACCCGCCCAACCCGAACCGTGTACACCCTGCTCAAATGGACATCAATTAGATACTTTATAAAAAATAACTTCGATTTGCTGATGCAACCCATGAATTTCGGTTGAGGGATCAGGATGGGCTTTCCAAGCCCATGCTATATTACATAGTCAACTTGGCATGAATTGGCCGGCATTGTAGCCTACTCATAAGTCTAAAAATCACTTATTTCATTGATTTATCTGTTTATTCGATTTTTTGATTTAACTAATAATTTTCAAAATTAATATATAATAAATTTAATTTTATATTATTTTAAAATATCCAATTTATTATCTTGATTAATCATTCACTTAAACAGTAGTTCTACTGATTAATTACGATTTCCGCTTTTTATCATACTTACCAACCCAGTTAATGGATCTTTAAAAATAGTTGGCAGAAATATTCTCTCTTTTTTCCCCGTATAATGTTATGCATCTCAAATTTTGTTCTAATTTTTGTTTCTAAATATGATAAAATACACAAAGATGATTTTAATTGAATGATTTATATGTATGAGAACATATTATTATTAATGCAGGTATAACAAATCAAATATTACCGACTAGAATATTAAAAAAAATAATTAAAAATAAATTTAAAATATTTAGCATTTTCCTTTTCATCATCTATTTTCAATTATATGTCTCACAACTTCTAATTACGGCTGATCACGAGATCGCAACTCGTTAGTTATGTAATTTATTTCAGAAATGATATTTGTACATATTAAATTAATTATTTGACATTTTCTTAATTTTATTGAGCAGAACAAATTAATTTTATTCGCCTAAACCTTTTCATAGCCCATGTTCTGAAAAGGAAATAAATTTCATGTAAAATAAAAGAAAATAGACCGATGAATGAAATAAATATGGGGGCTGCTCGGAAAGATATGGAAAGGGGACCAACTATGTGCTGTTGTAGACAGTAGCAAACAAAGATGCCGGTAATTCAGTGGAATTTTGTGCCGCCATCATTTAATCATTTGACAAATGCTTACATAGTTCCGAGGATTATATTAATAGTATAATTATATTTTAATAACGGTTTTTTTATGGTGTGCCCATGGGCACACATTAAGCACCAAAATTTATGAAATTGGAGGGTTTCTATTGGCTTACCTTCTTTATTAATGGTGGACCCCCTGCAGTTACAACAACCACACCAATCAAAACCCTCCATTTTTATTAATTTTAGTACTTAGCATGTGCCCATGGGCACACACTAGCCAAACCGTTTTAATAAACAGCCATATCTCTGTGTGGCGATATTTTTTGTCACAGGCTTGTTCACTGTATTTGTATTGGCTAGGTGCGTCAGTTTGGTTTTAAGTTTCGAAATTTATTCAGATTTCAACCTATTAAATGCTAGCGTAATTTGTACGAGTTGAAATGTTGGTCTTATATTGTTTTCTATTAGTTCTTTAATTGCGGATTATCAGAGTTAAGTGATAGTGTAAGTCCAAAATTAACTATTTTTGGCTTTAATCATGAGTTTGCAGAAATGGTGGTGATTGTGACTGTGAAGCATATATTGAGTATTGATGAAGAAAGCCGGGAAAAGATCATAAAGAAAATTAATTCGACAAAAACGATGACTAGGAAAAGGAAAGAAAGAAAATTAATTGAAGTATGGAGAGAATTTAGAAGAGGAAGCGAGCGATAAACAAAATGTTCTCTCATCTTCTGTTTGACCTAAGATCAGAGGTGACTATTGTATATAAATAAAGGCTCATCTTTCATCATAAAAAATATTTATATTATAAGAATATTTGTATATGTAATCTCAACTACTAGTATAATTGAATAGTTGAAAAACAAATTAGATTTAATTGTGCGAAATCAATTATAATGATATTGTTTCTTGGAAGACGCCGAAAGCTGACATAAACTAGATTGCTCGAGAAATCATTATATTCATTTTAGCTTCAAATATTGCATAGTCGGTTGGGGATTTATTCCTACTGAGTCTTATTTAAATTAATGAAATTTGTTTTGAATTTGTCCAAAAAAAAAGGATAATTACCGTTGAACTTTTTGTTAAACGAGTTTCTAATTATTTTCTATTAAGTTAATTTCTCGTACTCGTAGAGTACGTAGCTATAGGAATCAGAAAATGGTTACTTTGGATAACCAAATTCATGCATGTTAATGAATTTGGAATTATTTTGTCCTGCTGAGAAAGTTATTGATCATGAGCCAAATATTACAAAATACAAACTATTTGACCAAGCAGATATAAGCTTGATAAGTTGATAACGTCTACCAAAAGAAAAGTTGTGGAATATCTACTTGAAGATTTCATGCTATTCCGTGGATCCGTGAACAAATAAGGGTCTCTTGCAAGATCAAACCAAACAAATCTTGTGTTAAATTTATCAGACATCACACAATTCTATAGTTTATGATTGTATTCATGTCGTACGTGATTTAAATATGTTAAGGATAGTTAAGTTCAAGTGCTTTTCGAATATTAGATATGTGATTTTTCATTTCCAACTCATACTCGGTTGATGTTTGGTTCAAAATTAATACATCGTTCAATATTTATATTTATATTGAAGAGAGAGAATATGAAACATGATCTGAGTTAGGTGTTAGGGTTATGAAATGATGATGACATCGGGTACTCTCTGCGCAAGTATTTGATCATATTATTGCGCAAGTATTTGATCATATTATTTCTAGATTGTCCAGAGTTGGATTTGGGATCATTTTATTTTAAATGCCGGATATTAAGGGTTAGGATCTGAATCGAATATGAACCAATATCGTATTTTCTAATTTTTTAACCACGTAGTTTATAATTCACCGAATTCGAATATGATGCACTAACATTAAATATATCTATATATATATATATATATATGGGAGGGATCAGCGAGGAACTCAAGTATCCGGGTAACTTAGGAACTTTTCATCACAGCCGTCCAACACATGTTTTAGTATAACTGTATACACGCACCCATTTTGTGCAGAAACACGTAGCCACTTATACTTTTCTATTTTGAGTTTATATTTCAAATTAATAATGTGTTTTATTTTTATTTTGATATCATATTTTTTATAATCCATATTTTTAATTTTTGGGTGTGTTCTTAAATTACACTACCTATATTCAAATACTTCAAAAATTATACTGAACATATTTAAAAGTTATTATTTATATCTGTTTAAAAATGGTATGCATATATTCTTATCATTCATTTTTCGAAAATTTATTTTCTGTATTTTACATAATTTTAAGCGTTTATTTAAATAATAATATTTGTAAGATAAAAAATAATATGTTCTGTATTTAAAAACTTACAACATATTTATAATAACAAAACTTAAAAGAATTAAATATATAACTAATAAAATACACATGCGGGAAAAAATATAAAATAAAATATTTACACAAATAAAAATACAGGACATGCTAAAAATGAAAAACAATCAAAAAGAAAAAGAAATTTATATATAAATTAAAATACAGAACATGTGAGATACTGTAGTATAATAAAAATACAGGACATCCTAAAAATGAAAAACAATCAAAAAGAAAAAGAAATTTATATATAAATTAAAATACATAACATGTGAGGAACTGTAGTATAATAAAAATACAGGACATGCTAAAAATGAAAAAGAACAAATATATAAAAAAAAAAAATACAGAACATAGTATTTGTGGTATTCTATATTTTTTATTATTCAATTCCTTATTTTCTATAAGATCATAATATTTTTGTCTAGTAGGTTTTTACAGAACTTGTAAATATTTACAGAACTTCATTAGGTTTGAAAAGAGCATGTGTCTTCCTATATTCACGCCGTGTCTTTTTTCTGAGAGTTAACAGGTTACTAGTTTTATGGATCCTCAAGGAGAAGGCCCCTATATATATATATATATATATATATATATATATATATATAAAGATGACAAAATGAATTATATTTTATAAAAATTTAACTTAAAAAAGATCTTAAAATCTTATAAAAATGATGACTATTTACTTATAAATGTAATGGTTAAAAATATAATCTATATATAAGTTTCGAATAAGATGATAGGTCATATTCTTGTATTCGGGTAGAATCATATTATGAGAAATAATATGAGACCTCTGAACCGTTGAACCGTTATATGAGAGCTCGTATTCGATCATATTATATTCGGATTTAATTTTTTCAGTAGATTTGGATCATTTTTAAAACGGATACAAGACATATATCATATTTTTGAGCCGGATATAAACCGGAACACTAGATATTCTCCGGATCGATTAGCAACCCTTGAGTAATCACTTTATTAATCTCTATTTATATTAGTATATGTAAATTGTTAATACTAAATAAAATTAATGTTAAAAACATATAAAGTATTAATTTAAAAAATTAAAGTAATTATAATAAATCACTTCAATTTATATTAAATCAATCATACTGATTGCACGTTTCAACCAAACATATGATATCATAAGAGCAAGTCCAATGGTGAGCTATATCTTGTGCTATATCTATATTATAGCTCAAAATCATAAAATTTCAACTCCAATGGTGTGCTAAACTTGGTGCTAAAATAGCATATTGATATAGTTGGTGCTATATTTAGCACAAACTATAGCAATAGCTATAATTGCCACCTCATCAAAAAGCAAAAAAGTGGAGGGAAATGAATAAAAAATAGATTTATATCTCAACCTATTCAAGTACATGAATGCACATATATGAATTTGGCACAAGATATAGCACCAACCATTGGAGATGTGATATTATTTTAGCACCAAAAACCACTTTTTGGTGCTATATTATAGCAATAGCTACACCTATATTTAGCTCACCATTGGACTTGCTCTAATATATTAACATCATCCTTATCTTAATCTGATTCTGACTCTTAGTTCCAATCTCATAACCCCTCTCGAATCAAATTAAACGACTCTTAATTGTGAGACAAATAGTAGCAGAAAAGCTTACTAGCTTAGTACTATGAGCTTTCCATGAAAGTAATTGGTGGAATCTTTGACATCAGAATTTGGATGATTAATTAGCATTTCCATAAAAATTGTTCCCCAGCAGAAAGCCTTCAGATGAATGTATATGAAGAGGAAGAAATCCGCAATAATATATCAGATACTGTTACACATTCCCCTGGTTTCGCAACGTGAGTCGTGGGTGGGGTGGTATAGATAATAGAAATGCTCGCACACAGATCAATTAAACTTTAGATAAGATTAGTACTGTTCCAGCCATGTCTCTGCATGCATATATGCCTGCTCCCCGTGTGGCGACTTGCGATATTGCATAACTTTATGTGTGCGTGTGTATATACACGCTATTACCCTAATATATCGAAGATCGCAAGTTAATATATAACAACTTCAGTTATAAAAAACTCTACCAAAATATAAGTTGTCATATTAAATATAAAAAATCTACATTTTTAGAGTGGGTTTGGTTTGGTTTATCATCCCTGGACTCGTGAATATGAAATAAATGTATTGAACAAGTGCCGGATAGGAGTTAGGACACAGTAAATATAGAGAGGACAAAAATGAAAAGAAAAAACATCATGCTATTCCCTTTTCGCCCAAAGCGTATCTTCAACCACTTTGTGGGGTTAGATATCCATAATCTCGCGTGAAGTTATCATAGTCGGTAGGATTTTCACGCAATTCATGTGGACTTATTTATTTCCCGTTCAATTCTCTGTCTTTCTACTCCATTGGGAGTAAGAATATACTTTTCTTGTTATTATTATTTTAATTTAATACTCAGACTAGGGCAATTCATCTATTTTTGTTGGGGTCAATTAGATTAGGGAGTGTTTTATCGAATTTTGGAATTGAAATGAGATTAATAAATTCAACTTTAATTTAGTTGTATTTCAGTTATTGTTTATTTCGGTTATGATTAATTTTAATTGAGCTGTTCAGTCTTAAGCTTATAACTCATACAATGCACGAGTGATTGATAATATTTGTAATTTTAAATTTAATTGAAATATAAACGATCACACTCATCGAATTTTTAAATGTTTTGACTTAATTGAACATAAAAAAAGATTAATAGAACACAGTATATGTATATATCAAGGAGACCCGTTGAATAATACCGACCGACTGATAAAACTCGACCGACCAATAAAATTACTAATATTTCAGTTTTAATAGTATAATAATAATTATAATAATGATGATGATGTGATATAGTGTACTCCGTCTGTCCCTCTCATTTCTTTACAGTTACTATTTTGGGATGTCCCTCTCATTTCTTTACGTTACTATAAATAGTAAATTTTTTCCATCATTACTCCCACTATCTTTCCCCACTATCTCATATTTAACAATAAAAACTACTATTACACCCACTACTTTCCTCCACTATCTCAAATCTATTATTAAATATTGATGGGTCCCACCATTTTACCCACTTTTCATCTAACTTTACTCATTTTTCATACATTGTCTTGGTCTCCGTGTCCCCCTCCAATGTAAACAATTGAGGGGGACGGAGGGAGTACTTTTGTATAAATAGATAGTATGGATCTATAATATTACTTTTAAAGTAATAACATGGAATAATTAAAAATAACATTAATGTATTTAGTTGAAATATATTATTGTTTTTTTTTAAACAAAGGTGTTAATCTAATAATAGAAAGCCATACGGTATCTACACCAAAGATCGAGTCGAACAAACTGAAAATTGCAATCGCATGTTCTCATGAAGAGACAGTTAAACGATATTTTGAAGATAAAGTATATACAAATACAAATACCCACTTCATGCATCCTCGTTGAATCACCAGTACCTTCTTCATCATGCCCTAATAGAGCTATCGTTTGAGCTATCGACCAGAACTGCGATTCCATGCAAACTTTCATCATCAAATCAAGACACCCGCTTACAACGAAGAAGCAAAAACAAAAATCTCACGAGGGAGAGAAAACAAACTTAGATCTGGAGCGGAACCACAAAAACAAGAGGAATCAGACTGAAAATCCACCCGATTGAAACAAAGAGGAAAGACAGTGAAATCTCCGATGGTTTTAGATCTAAGAATCTTCCCGAGAATAAATCTGGAACAGAACCACAAAAACAAGAGAAATCGGACAGAAAACCCACCCACTTGGAAGAGAAACAATGAAATCTCCGATGGTTTTCGATCTAAGTTTTTCGAGAAGAAGTATTATTCGAAAACTATGAAAAAACAAAGTAATTAACTGATTTGGGGTTTTCCACCAGTGAAAACCGTTTGCTATGTCTGTTGCATGTGTTATTTTAGGAAATCGATATTTTAGTTAGTAATCTGAAAAGTATAATTTGTTTTAGTTAGAAAGGATAATTGCTATCTTGTCTAATAATATTTTTAAAAAATTGAGTTTTTGTAGTTATAAAATATAAAAATAATCATAATTTTAGTTTTTTAAAAAAAGAATAATTGATTATATATGGGCTCATAATCGGCCCGGGTACAGACTAACCGACCAAACTTTTAATGTTTGACCTAAATAGAATAGTAAATATAGATTCATAATGATGACATGAGTTCAAAATTATTATTATTAGTATATTTGAATATCGTATTTGATTATTATTTTAAAATAATTAAAATACAATGAGACGGTATATCATATATGTTATATCTAATTTTTTTATTTATTTTCAATTTTTTCTATAACACCTTACAAAGCGTTTCTTTTAAAAACGTTATACAAGAACCCAACTTGCATAGCATACACAAAAAAACACTATATAGATAGCGTTTCCTAAGGCCATATTTGTAGTAGTGACGGATATTAACAGAAAAAGTTTAGGCTGTGCTATCTTTATTATTTATATATTAAAATAAAAATGATATCAGTAAGAAATGCAAGTCCAACCATGTCCTAATTCGAGCCCTAAATATAATATAAAATATCATGTCATAATAATTTGGGACATATTTTACTAATTTCAAACTCCAACATTGTGTTTTATTCTCATTATATTTTAATATTTTATTATTAAAAATTATCTTTCACCATTAAAACATAATAGAAAGTGTAGAGAGAAAGAGAGGGTTAATAAAAAATTATTATAAATATAGAATAGGGTAAGGAGAGGGATTACTCAAAAATATGACATGAACGGATCGTGATAGAAGACATTAGTAAACATTGTTTGATCAATTTTTTTATTAGATACACTAAATTATGAGGTGGGTGAGTTTAAAATAAGTGCTTCTTGCTTAAAATAAATAAGTGGAGTAGAAGTTAGAAGTAAGATAAGACTTATAAATGATTAAAGTGTTTGGGAAATAAGTAGAATATCTGAAACAAAAGCTAACATTCCTAACTTTTTATAAGTGCTTCTTGACTTATTATAAAAACAGTACGAATAAGTGCTCCTAATTTATAATCCAGAAGCTAGACTTATACGTCGTAACCAAACCCCCACTATAACTTATGATATACTCCCTCCGTCCCTCCCATTTCTTATCGAATGGGTTGGGCACGGAGGTTAAGAAATATGAATAAAATAGTTGAAAAGAGAAAGAAAAGTGGGTAAAGTGATGGGACCCACTGATTTTTAATGTATAAAAAGGAGATAGTGGAGTAAAAGTAGTGTGAAAAGGAAAGAAAAGTGGAGAAGTGATGGGACCCATTAACCATATTTGGTAAGTTTTGAAATGTAAAGAATTAAATGGCACACCCCAAAAAGGAAAGCGTAAGAAATGGAAGGGACGGATGGATGGAGTAATATACACCTGGACTTGCTCTTACTTTAATAACTTTAATAAATTTCAATGCTAGCTAGTATACTTTTTTTACTAGTCTCAGAGTCTATAGATATGACAAAAAAATGGCCCATAAAAAGAGTATTGTGAGCACATGCGCATCAAAAGATGGAAAACATTTTTCAAATATGCACAATTATTTTCACATTCTTGAAATTATCACAACCTATATAAACTTTACTAACTAGATTCACCTTTTGTTTTCCATTTCATTCACCGGCAAATACCGAAATACTACCTCCATCCCAAATTAGATGGCCCTGTTGACTTTGGGCACGTAACTTTAGGTGCATTGACCGTCTACTTCCGAAATTTATTTTTTTATTTTTTCTTTTGTAAATAAAAATTTCATATTTAAATATTTATTTGCAAAAATAAAATTTTAAAAATAAGTCATGTAGCTATGCGGTCAATGAACCTTAAACTGTGTGCCCAAAGTCAAAGGGGCCATCTAATTTGGGATGGAGGGAGTAACTTCAATAAATTAACCAACCTGCTCATCATTGACATTACATTCATGGCAGATCTCTGCCTCTAGCACATGGTGGATAAGATATGCTAGTAACTATGCAACAACCGATCACGTACGTACGTAATCCGAATGAAATATCCTACGAACATATCAGAAGTTCCGATGTTTGAGATGCATGCATGTTCCATATCTTCATGTTATCATCTAGTATCAGAAGAAAATGTCATGTTGTGGTTACAGTGTTATTCGCAGCAACTCGAATTCAAACTCGTTTATATATATCGATATATGTTTGATTAAGTTAAATTTTAGTCCAACTCAAATGAAAATGCTAAATTTTTACTGGGGTTACTAAGCTCTTTTGGGTATAATATATACTCAAAACACAATCAAAATTTGATTTGAACTCAGCAAAATTGATTCCGAGCCGGAGATTGTACTAGAATAGCAAATTATTTACATTAACTTTTTAGAATTTAGGCTTATACACCTAACAAATAAATATCTATTCTAATATTTCTCGGGATGATGGAGAGTTGAACCTGGATGTACCACGATAACAGAGGATGAACCAAACATCTGGGCTATCCAATCACACTCGGGCAGCTAGTTAATCACATGCGTCTTCGTTTCAACTGGATGTATACATGTAGAGGTAAATTTTAGAGGTGTTTGGATGGTAGATAAAAATGAAAATCAGAAATGAGAATAAAGAATACGAAAACAAAAAATATGAGAATGAGTACCTTAAGAGGTGCAGAAGGATTGATTTACTCACCAGATGGGTGCTGGATTCACATTCCAGACCACAAAATCACTCATCCGAACATCATCAATATATGAATTTGAGATTTTGAACTAAACGCTCTTTTGCTTATGCATTTTATGTCAGTGGACGAAGATTTGAAGAATTGCAATTTAGCAACATGGATTTGATGTACTAATCGATATACAGTAGATATCGTTTATCTTTGAAATATATGCACACTTTAAACCATATATTCCCGGCCATCACTTGTCCAACAAAAGGAGGATGGTGAATGATTCCACAGAGAAGTTGGTAGGTCCCGTTTCTCCCATGCAATAAAGTTATTGTCGTCATTATCTTATCGAGTATCAAAATAAAATCCTGCAGTTGAAATTAGTTTTTATGTCCATCACTTCTTCGTTAATTCTTTAACTTATATATACTCTCGTGATTAAATCTTTCATATAATACCGAACTCGTTGAGATATATATAATATGAAAATTATTTGAGATTTTCTTTGATATTTCATATTATGTTTGGTTAACAATATAATAAAATGAGTAACATTTGAAATCATTAGAGCATCTCCAACGGTGCACCTAAATCATTCTTTAAACAATAATATAAAATGTGGCTCCTAGTGAGTTAGTACATTGAATAACGTGTGAGATCCAATGCTACTCTTTATAGTTGCTCTTAACTCATATTTTATTATTATTTGAGAGAAAAGTTGGAGAGAGAAGTGAATAGAAATAGAAGGAAGTGATTATTTTGTTCAATGAAAATAAGTTAGGAGCACCTAGATGCTCTTTAAAAGAAAGGAGAGAGATGAAGCTCTTAAATTTTTAAAGAGCTATTAGGAGCCCATTGTAGCTCTAATTTCTCATATCCTCCTAAATTTTAGAGTTAAGAGCTTGTTTGAGTAGCCTATTGGAGTTGCTCTTAGGATGATAGAAATAGGAGGGAAGTTTTTAAAAAAATTGAGTTTAAAATTGTTGTGATAAGATGTGAAAAGAAATTGAAGGTAAGAGATCATGAAACATTCTTTCTCAAAGTGAGAGTGTCGTCTATAATTCGTGATGTAATAAGAAATAAAATGGAGGAAGCAATGCAATTTCTAAACAATTATCCATATATAGTTCAATAGTTCAATTTTCATTAGATTCCTTCCGATATCCATTACCTAAGTCAAATACAACATTAAGATTGTTAGATGAACCGGTTCTCAAAATGATATCAGAGTTCATGTTATAATATAGATACGAAAATATCAATTGTCTCAAAAATTTCATGATCATTATTCGATTCAAGAAGTGAGATTCTAATGAAGAAAAAGGTTAAAAATATATATGAAAACTTATTCTAATACAATAAAATTTTAGATAGGTTGATTCTCAACATTTTTACCCGTTCATACGCTAAACAAACTAATTAACCATTCATACTCTAAACAACCCTGCCAAACGAATTTATAACGTTAAAACGAGATTTTTCAACTTATAAGTTATTTACCGAATCTTAAACAAGCCCGATCTGGCAGCAGTGCCAAAACAGACGTAGTACTGTAGTGAATAAGGACCACAACAATCTCACACACAACATGGTGAAAAGGAATCAAAAGGAAAGTATCCAAGGCCATCAAGTCATAATAATAATATGCCATTTGAAAACCAGACACTGTACTGAAATTGTAAGACAGACGGCAGGTTACCCGCGTATAAACATCAGTATTGTGGGTACATTTACCCCACACACACATATCATCTGTCCTTCTATCCGACTCTCTCACCGTGTGTTTATATTACTGTTGCCTTGCTATTATTTATTATATCTATAGTACCAATAATTATACCCCGTAAGAAACGTAATTACAAGGACGAACCAGGCGATCGCACGTAACATAAATATTTGATTTATCGAAACCTAACTCGAAAGTGCTTGTGCTTGCTATCACCAGTAGAGTGAAATTACTAGTTCAACCTCCAAATTTTACAAAAATATTTAGTCCAACATGAAATATTTGTTCATAGTCTATATAAAATTTAAATTCTGCTGAATGAAATTTTTTATAATTTTTTAGATGAATTCTTTGTAGAGAGAAGAAGAACTAATTAGCTGACCAACTAATTTTAAAAAAAGTTATTGTAGAATTTTTTGATGAATTAAAATTTTTTAATCGAAATAAAATATAATTAATAAATTATGAAATATTTTAAAATAATAATTTTGCAAAATTTTAATATCCGAAAATTTTAGAACACTGACCGTACGTGCAGAGCTCTGAAGGCCTCATATTTATATATAGTGCCCACAAGCCATTTCCTAGACAACAATAAAAACAAAGACGAACATGGCTAGCTCAGTCGAGGTTAAACAAATCACTCTCATCACTCCTTCAGAGCCAACTCCCACTCAAACCCTCAGCCTTTCTGCTCTAGATTCTCAGCTCTTCCTCAGATTTCCCATTGAATACCTCCTCACCTACGAGCCATCTCACGGCTCAGACAAATCCACAACCATAGCTCAGATCAAGCTAGCCCTGGCTCGAGCCCTGGTCCCATACTATCCCCTAGCCGGTCGAGTCAGGGCTCGACAACACGGCTCTGGGCTCGAAGTTGTGTGCCAAGCCCAAGGTGCTGTGTTCATTGAAGCAGAATCTAGTGCAGATATCTCGGATTTCGAGGTGGTCCCACTCTACGTCACGGAAAGACGGAAGATGCTGTCGTTACACGTGGTGGATGTTTTGAGGGGGGACCCACTTTTGGTGGTACAGCTGACGTGGCTACTTCATGGCGCGGTTGCGCTTGGAGTGGGCTTTAGTCATTGCATGTGTGATGGGGTGGGGAGTGTTGAGTTTCTTAACTCGTTCGCTGAGTTCGCGCGACTCGGTAAGTCGAATGCTAAGCCTGTGTGGGATAGACACTTGCTGGATCCGAGTCATTATGGTTCTGACTCAGTAGGGCATCCCGAGTTCCACCGAGTCGCGGACCTTTGTGGGTTCATGTCACGTTTTTCTCACGACAAACTCACTCCGACTTCGGTTACTTTCGATAAAATTTCGTTGAGTGAGTTGAAGCGTGTCGCGTTAACGAGTCGAGTCGAGACGGTATCGTACACTTCGTTCGAAGTACTTTCGGCTCATATATGGAGAAGCTGGGCCAAAGCGCTTAACTTCCCACCTAATCAAATTTTGAAATTATTATTCAGCATAAATATCCGCAAACGAGTCGAGCCGAGTTTACCTGATAAATTTTACGGAAACGCAATTGTCCTCGGCTGCGCCCAAACAACCGCTAAAAATCTGACTGACAAGAGCCTGAGTCACGTAGCCGAGTTAGTGAGACAAGCAAAGGAAAAAGTAGGAAACAAATACGTACGACAAGTGGTCGAGTTAGTGAGTGAGACTCGGGCGAGTCCCGACTCAGTCGGGGTACTCATCATGTCACAATGGTCAAGGCTGGGGCTCGAGAAGGTTGACTTGGGGATGGGCCCACCAGCACAAGTGGGACCCATTTGCAGTGATCGATACTGTTTGTTAGTGCCGGTACAGAATGAGATGGATGGTGTGAAGGTGATGCTGGCTGTCCCCACGTATGGGGTTGACAAATACTACAAAAATTTATTATTGAAAAACAACAAAGCAGCTTGTTAAACCTACGAGAGTGTTACAACTGTATTAATGGTATCTAATTTTTATTAATATATAATGAGTTGACATTTTGAGATACCCGTTGAGATTTTTTGTGTTTAAAACTTTAAAGGCATTTTGGGTGATGGAATTTAGATTTGGTCAGCTCATACTAGATGCTACTTGAATTTTGTAAGGAATATCAATATTTAGCAGCCACTTAAAAGTTAAAACACATTTTACTTGTTTACGATTATTTTCAAATTTCATCCAAAGTCTGTACTAGTACATCAGTATGTTTGGATATACGCGGAAAATTGAACTTGAATTTCATTTGAAAGATGAGACATTCAATTATTAATATAAAATGTAATACATATTTTTAAAAGTAATCTTAATTCTTTTCAAATTTATTCGGTCATTCACCTAAACGCTAAGGTTATGAAACATAGTTCTTGCAGTGCTGGTTCAAAGAGCGCTCAAACGGAAAACGGAAATTTTATCATAGTTAATTACTGACGGAATACCAAAACTACTTGTATTATTATACTTGTAAAACTTCCAAAAACTACATGATTTGTGTTGCACACCATTGATAAGTGAATTTGTTCTCTATTTGTGATTCCTATATGATATCATTATTAGTAATATATGTAGTGCTCAGTCAAAACAAGATACATTGACTGATGCTTAGTGTTTAAGTTAGTTAGTTTTCCCGCCTAATTCTGTTAGCAAGGTCATTACTTTTACAGGCTGTCACACTTGTATATAAACAGCATAGACATACTCTTATAGTTAGTTTTTTAGTCTTGTAAATACTTTTGGCAATATGAATATACAGTTTTCTCTTTAGCTTTTCTGAAACTATCATGGTATCAGAGCATGGCGACGCATCCGTAATCACAGCTTTCATCTCTCTTCACGCTTTCGATTCTCCATAACAGGTTCTTCATAGTAGATCGTTGTTTTTCAGCTTTCATTTCTTCCGTACTCTGTTCAGATCTGAATTCTCTCTGGTTTTCGTTGATTTCTGAGTTGCGATTGAATTCTTCATAGTAGATCTGAATTTGTGCATTTTGATCGTGATTGTGATTGATTTGTTCTGGAGTTTGTGTACTTTATCTGATCAAGATCTGGCTTAAAGTCGTTGTAATTCATTGATTTCTTGCTTAATTGAGATATAAACATGCCTCCTGCACAAGATCCATCTAGTGTGTTTTACATTCATCCTAGTGATGCGACAACAAATCAACTTGTTTCTGTTAAGTTCAATGGTACTGGTTTTGCGAGTTGGAAACGCTCTATGGTGCTTACATTGACCACGAAAAATAAGATAGGGTTTGTCACTGGTGTTATTGTTAAGCCTGATGTTACTTCTCCTGAATATCATGACTGGGAGCGCTGTAATTCTCTTGTCACGACCTGGATATTGTTCAATCTTGATGAAAATATTGCTCGGAGTGTTTTTTACTTCAAGACTGCGAGAGAGATCTGGAATGATCTTGAAGCTCGTTATGGAATTGCTGCAATTACTGAGGTATACTCTTTAGAACAACAGCTATCTGAGATCTCTCAAGCTTCACAGTCTGTTTCTGAGTTCTATACGTCTATTAAAGCTATTTGGGATAATCTTGATGATGTGGATCCACTTCCTGTCAGTCACAGCTGTAATTGTGACTTAAGCCTGAAAATGAATCAGAGACTTGAAGGTCATAGATTGTTGCAATTCTTGATGAAACTGAATGATCAATTTTCTGCTGTTCGTAGTCATATCATGCGCATGAATCCACTACCATCTGTTCAAGAAGCTTATAGAATGCTTGTTCAGGAAGAAAATCATAAGATTGTGTCTCAGACCACTGCTCAAACTGAGTCTTTAGCTTTTGTTGCTGATAAAAGAAGATTTCCTGGTGGTAATAATACTGGATCTAATTTCAATTTCAAGAACAATGATTCTTCTGGAAATCTTAAGTCTAATGGTGCTTCTGGAAACAGAAAGTTTAACACCAAACCTGGTTCCAACTACTACTGTACTCACTGCAAGGTTCCAGGACACAGTATTGACAGATGCTTTAAGATACATGGATTTCCTGCAAACTTTAGACCAAAAGACAATAGAGTTGCAAACTTTGTTCAGAACACTTCTTCATCTGATTCTTTTCAGGATGTGCCTACTGATGATAATGGACAGTCTAATGGATTTTCTCAGGAGCAGTATTCTCATCTGATGGAACTTCTTAACAAGCAACATGTCTCAGAACATGATTCTGGAAATCTTCATACAGAATCTTCTTCCCACACTGCTTTGTTGACAGGTAAAGCTTGCCTCCTATCTTGCACTGAGTTATGTTGGATACTTGATAGTGGAGCAACTGACCATATCACAAATAATTTGTCAGATTTTTCTGCTTATAAACCTGTTTCAGATCATGATAGTACTATTACAATACCTGATGGTAGTCAAGTCCAAGTCACTCACATAGGCACTGTTCATCTTCATGATAATATCATCTTAAAGGATGTTCTTCATGTTCCTAGTTTTCACTTCAAGCTTATTTCTGCACATAAGCTTTGTCATGATCTCAAATGTCATTTGATCTTTAATTCTGATCATTGTCTGCTTCAGGACCATTCAATGAAAGGTCCTCCAATTCTTCTTGGTAATATGATCAATGGCTTGTACAGTGTGAACAAAGCTAAGTTGCATCAACCTAGTGGTTGTTCTACACTTCATCAAGCCTGCTTCAATGTTACTTCCTCTTCACCAACACAAGCTCATCTCTGGCATATGAGGATGGGTCATTTACCATTTTCACAACTAAAAATGGTGGTGCCCTCCTGTGATGCAAAAACTTTTGTTTCTGATAATATCTGTAATGTTTGTCCTAAAGCAAAACAAGTCAGATGTTCTTTTCCTTCTAGTAGTATTAAATCTACTGCTAAATTTCAGTTGCTTCATATTGATATTTGGGGACCTTATAAGGTCAAGACTTCTTCTGGTTGTAATCAGTTTCTCACTATAGTTGATGACTATAGTAGATTTACTTGGATTCATCTTATCAAGAACAAATCTGATGTTGTGTCTGTGTTTGAAAATTTTATTTCCTATGTCAAAAATCAATTTGGTGCTGATGTGTTATGTGTAAGATCTGATAATGCACTTGAGTTCACAGCTGGTAAATTGAAAGATTTCTTCCTTAAGAAAGGGATTATTAATCAGACCACCTGTGCTTATACTCCACAACAGAATGGTGTTGTGGAAAGAAAGCATAGACACCTGCTAGAAACAGCTAGATCCCTTTTCATTCAGTCTAAGGTTCCAGAAAGATATTGGGGTGAGTGTGTGATGTGTGCTACTTACTTGGTGAATAGAATGCCTCTCAAAGCCATAAATTTTGATACTCCTTATTTCAGACTTCATGAATCTGTTCCTGATTTGTCAAATCTTAGATGTTTTGGATGTCTCTGTTATGTATCTACACATAAGGTCCACAGATCTAAATTTGATTCTAGAGCTGTTCCTGCTGTCTTCTTAGGATATCCTGTCCATACTAAAGGATATAAGATTCTTGATTTATCTACCAATTCTATTACTGTTTCCAGAGATGTGTTTTTCAATGAAACACATTTCCCTTTTCACATGATAACACACAATAATTCCACTCTTTATCAGTCAGCTCTTTTTCTTCCCAGAAATACACAGAATAGTGAATGTTATGATGATCCTATATCATACATTCCACCATCCCCACCTGATCCAGATTTCACCACTCCACATGATACAGATTTCACCACTCCACCTGTTACACCACCTTCAGACAATAATCTTTCTGCTTCTGATATTCCAGTTACAACACATAATTCTTCTTCTGCTACAGATCAGTCCAGTTCAAATGGTTCTCCAACTACTCAGTCATCTCAGTTATATGACATGAGTATTTCTTTACCAAGACAGTCTACCAGAAACAAACAACCTCCATCTTACCTTAAAGATTACCAGTGTTTGTCAGTTTCTTCTACACCTCATTGGTGCAACTTAACAACTTCCAGTATGCTTCCTTCTTCACATCATGCATTTGTATCTCAAGCTGTTGGCATTACAGAACCTCTTTCTTATTTAGAAGCTTCAACACAACCACTTTGGATTGAGGCTATGAATAAGGAAGTCCAGGCTCTGCAAAATAATAACACATGGACTTTAACTGAATTGCCCAAAGGAAAGAAAGCTATAGCCTGTAGATGGGTGTTCAAGGTAAAGTTAAATCCAGATGGTTCTCTTGAAAGATGTAAAGCCAGGCTTGTTGCTAAAGGCTTCACACAAAAATATGGGATTGATTATCAAGAGACTTTTTCCCCAGTTATTAAACTCAGTACTGTAAGGTGTTTAATTGCTTTAGCTGCTCACAGAAATTGGAAATTGTACCAATTGGATGTTAATAATGCCTTCCTACATGGTATTCTCAAAGAAGAAGTTTATATGAGAGTTCCTGAAGGTATTCCTCACTTACCAGGACAGGTGTGTAAGCTCAATAAAACACTATATGGTCTTAAACAAGCATCCAGGGAATGGAATGCAAAATTGGTTGCAGAACTGTTACAGCAAGGGTTTATGCAGTCTAAGCTAGATTACAGCTTGTTCATCCATAAGTCAGGTTCAGATATCACTATTGTTGCAGTTTATGTGGATGATATTTTAATCACTGGCAGTAATTTTTCTGCTATTCAGGCATTAAAACAGCATCTCCATTCTTCTTTTGGTATCAAAGATCTTGGTCTCATGCACTATTTTCTGGGCATAGAAGTGTCTTATCTGCCTACTGGTATAGTGCTCAGTCAAAACAAGTACACCAAAGACATATTGAAGCTAGTTGACATTGACCTTTCCTCCAAAGCAGTCACTCCTCTCCCACTAAACACTCGATTACAGGCTGATGAAGGGTCTATTTTTGAAGATGCTGAGTTATACAGATCATTAGTTGGTAAGCTGAATTTTCTAACCAACACCAGACCTGATCTTAGTTACACTGTTCAAATACTTAGTCAGTTCTTACAACAGCCTCGTATTCCTCATTATGAAGCTTTACTCCACACTCTCAGATATATCAATTACACCATTGGCCAAGGAATTTTACTCAAGGCCACTGACAGATTAACTCTCCAAGCGTTTTCAGATTCAGACTGGGCTTCATGCCCTGATTCAAGAAGGTCTGTCACTGGCTACATTTTGCTTCTAGGAAATTCTCCCATTACCTGGAAATCTAAGAAGCAGAGTACAGTTTCTAGGTCGTCATCAGAAGCCGAATATCGAGCAATGGCTTCTGCAGCATCTGAGGTTGTTTGGACTGTCAATTTGCTCACTGAGTTAGGGATTACAGGTCTCAAACCTGTTCAGCTTAATTGTGACAATCAATCTGCTCTACATATTGCTCGAAATCCTGTGTTCCACGAAAGGACTAAACACATAGATATTGATTGTCATTTCACCCGAGACAAAGTTTTAGAAGGCTTAATTCAGCTCAGTTATCTCCCAACTCAGAATCAACTTGCGGATGTTCTAACTAAAATTCTTCCCTCTGCACAGTTTCAGTCTTTACTTTCCAAGCTGGGAATGTGTTCTTCAGCTCCCCTTCCCAGCTTGAGGGGGGATATTAGTAATATATGTAGTGCTCAGTCAAAACAAGATACATTGACTGATGCTTAGTGTTTAAGTTAGTTAGTTTTCCCGCCTAATTCTGTTAGCAAGGTCATTACTTTTACAGGCTGTCACACTTGTATATAAACAGCATAGACATACTCTTATAGTTAGTTTTTTAGTCTTGTAAATACTTTTGGCAATATGAATATACAGTTTTCTCTTTAGCTTTTCTGAAACTATCAATCATCTAGTTGTGGAAGTAGTTTTATACTCTCAATAAATCATATTGAAATCCGATTGTTTTTCAGTTCAGGTCAATAACCATTGCTGATCTCTCCGACTCAGCTACATGCTCGAAGGCTATTGTTCTTAATTCCGAGGTTCCGTTTTCCCATTAAATCATCACAAGCAACTGCTCCAAGGGAAAGCGGAACATATATCAATCACACAAAATCAAAGTTATAATAGTATTCATAAATCATAATATGAAATTTTACTGAGCGCATAAGACCAGACAGAAATAATAGCATGCGGGAAAAGGATCAAACACTCAGGTTGTTGAGGTCCTTAGTCCCTCAAACAAAATAGTGTCTGCGTATAATCTTCATACTTCAAAGTAAAATGTGTGCATAATACAGATTTATAAAGCAGTCGAACGCTTGACAGATATAGACTTGGATATTTGTTGGTTGGCAATCTAATTTGTACATTCAGTATATATTGCTCAGAAGATCATGAAAACGATTCTACCCATGAAAAGTAATCTGGATTACCTACAAGAGACCACCTGTATATCAAGATTTTTGATTGCTCTTAGGAATGAAGATAAATCACATACCAAGCTCAGTTCTCGTTGAAGTGAATGGCGCCAACTTTCCACACTATGTATGTAGTTGAAAACATCACCGTGCTGATTAAAACAACTGAAAGTATGATGAAGAAAACTTCATTCCCTCCCGGTAACTCAAAAGTGAGACCCTTTTTTGGCATCCCTCTTTTGCTGTCGTCCAACATGTTTGTTGGTGCTTCAGGAAGCCCAGGCCTTCTTTTCCCTTTATCACTTTCTCTCAGCACCTCTAGTACTTGGCTTCCAAGTTGCAGCTTAGGTGGTTTCTTGGGTTCTGGTTTACGGCTGAGAATTCGGGCTGCCCTTAGTTTCTCTCTTGCAGTTAAGCGTGATGATCTTATTGGCGTAGATTTTAGGTTAGCAGGAGAGTTTTCCTCTTTCTGCTCAGAAGTAACAACTGCTCCATTAGAATCCTTTGAGGTCTGGGACTGCACCTGAAGGTTCGAACTAGCTAAAGACTGACTATCTTCTGAGGTACCTGAGGATGGTAAATTCTCTGCCGAGGGTTGATTATCTGATAGTGATACTTCGGCATTTCCAGAACCCTTATCACTGGTATCTACAGCAATATTATCCCCACTAGCAAATAAAACAAAAGGCTCTAGTTTTTTTAGTTTTGTTCGTAATCCAACTATCCGAGGATGAGAAACCAAATGAGCAGCATTTTGTACAGAAGCTCCAACATCAATTCTTGATGTGTGATGGTAATTAGGCTGCAGCATATTAAGACCTAATTAATAACAAAGGTACCACAATATGCTCAAAATCAAGGATACATAGAAGCACCAAGAATCTTTATACATGCAGTGATCACTTATTAAAAACCTGTGATACCTCATTGCACACCTATATAAGAACTCTAACCATAAGCAACAATCAGAAGATTGACAAACTCAGTCTGTATATTGCAACCAATCTAACTTACTATGATAGGGTAACATGAATGGAAATATAAACCTTTGTCAGGCCCGGGTCAGACCCCGTCATTAGTCGCTCTGTAATTATGGTATGACGCATAACAACTTGGATACGGTGTGTCGAACAACACACATATCCCAGTGGCAGAGTACAAATTCTAAAAACTGGGAACACGGGAACATTGTCCTATTTTTAGACACGGGAAACATACACAACATAATATATTAACAAACGAACATAAATAAGATACCTTAACACAAAGGAACAATTAATAAACTAGCATAGTAAGGAACAATAAAACTCATATTAAACATAATTTTGTAAAGGGCTTCACAAATCAAGAGCCTTCTCTGCTTTTTTTCTCATTTTTTCTTCTTTCTTTTACTCTCATAATTTTATTTCGCAACGCAAGTTCACAGCATATATGATCTTTAAGTTGGTCAAAGCGTCTGCATTTCCAAAAAAAATTAGACAGCCCGCTAAATTCTGCAGTGAGAACAGAGTTACTTGCTAAATTGTGCTACTGAAAATGATGCAAAGAGATAACATGGATCCGTTCTATGGGTTTAGAGTTTAGAGGACTATTATTACTAGTAAACTGAGATTGAGCTTCGTATTGTATCATGTTTATTAGATTAGGGTTTTAAAAACTCTGTAGACTTTGTATCATGTTTATTAGAATATGGTTTTAGAGAAACAAAATTATTTCATCAAATTGGTAAAAGAATACTTAGTAGAAAATATTCGTTTCAGCTATAATAATAATAAATACTTATTGTCGCTGAATAATTGGGTCCAGTTTTAACAATATTTGTCTTATTATTAATGAAAAAGAACATTATTACTTAAGAAGTGATAAGGCTTAGCTAATGAGAGGCTTTTTATATACAGATTACAGAGACATAATAAATGGACGAAATTAGAAAAGAGATAAAGAAATGAATACCAGTGATGAGGTGAAGCAGACAAGTGAGTTTAAGGAAAGTGCAGCCATTTTTGTGGATTAGTGCAAGCTCGTTCAAGTACCCATCTGAAGCCAGGAGCTGAATGAACACAAGAACAAGATGAATGAAAATATATGTGGTACTGAGTTGTGGACCGAGACAAGATGCTCTTTTTTATCATGATACCTGTGGTTTATTTTTTATAAGGAAAAGTTAGATTGTAACACAACTTGGTTCTATGGTCTAGCGGTTAGGACATTGGACTCTGAATCCAGTAACCCGAGTTCAATTCTCGGTAGAACCTTCTATTTTTTGATTTTTTTTTTCCCGTTGAATTTTTATGTTTTTAAAGGCAACCAAGGCCCTCTCATTTTGGTTAAAGGAATTCTCCTGCGGATTCTATCATACTGCTAGGCCATGCAAAATCACACTTGAAACAGTTTATAAAATGCAGAGTATAATGTAGTTGCAAAATGCAATTGCAGAAAAAAAATTCTTGTGGACATAGCTACAAGACCGAGTGTGACTACATAATTGTTATCACCGAGAAAACATAATTTGATATTATCTGGTGTTGTAAAACATTTAAAAATTATATACCTTCTCACATCCATCACACAATCACAGTAGCTCGTCTCGGTTGGTTAGCAACAGTCAAAGCTTGTATAGCTTTTACCATCCATCACACTAGCTTGCATAGGGTTAGTTACATAGTAAACCAAGACAACCTTTTAAAACTAGCTACGAAATGCTATTACGATAAAATCATCTCAGCAAAGGACAGGATTACATTTACTAATGTTATGGGGAGAAGGAAAAAGAGACGACATAAGATCTTAACAGAAGTAGCAAACCAAATGAAAAATACAACAGAAATGTTTCTATCATAAACTAGCGCCAAAAAACTTGTAAACTATTTGCCTCAGAGAAGGTAGAGCACTCATGCGTTGGGTCCTCTGGACTTGTCTCCATCCAAAAGCTCATTGACACAAAATTCATTCAAATTCTCATACATCTTCTTCCATTGTTGTAGCATATGCATAGATCGTTTGCAATCAAGCTTTAGTCGCTCTATCTCCATTTCAGTAGCTCCAGAAGAACCCTGTTGCTGGTAAAAATTGCAAACAAATAGTTACTAGTCCAGTTTGAAACTTTGAAATGCATGATATACAAAATTGATTTGCAATAGTTGGTTCTTTTAACACCCCATAAAACATGACACGGATGAGCTGAGATGACATTTAATATCAATATATGTTTTACTTGACCCGTCTTTTTAAATTTGCTACGAAATAGACAGCTTAAAAAGTAGCTAAAAGCAGGGGTGCAGGTATAAATAACCGAGAGGATTCCTCAGAGTATGCTTAGTTTTTCATTAAAAAAAGAAAGATTTCTAATATACATAACAGTCAGGCCAAACGACCTAAAACAGTCCATAAATCATAAACTCATGTGCAATTCAATGTATCCATATACGTGCATCTATTTGTACCTGTTAAATGTCCCTCAGTCCTATCAGATTGTTAACATTGGGGAGAAATGGTTCGACACGCATTTTAAGGCTCTCATAAAGTATAGTTTCACAACTTATTTTCAATTTTTTTTCTATCAAGTATCAACAACACATCGGAAGAACATTTAATATTATAGACTGGTGGTTTAGTGTACATATAGTCTCCTGGTCAGCAGCTTAACTACTGGTGTGCAGCTGTCCAGATGGCTGATATGCATGTCGAAAATTTATATATTAGTTTAGAGTTCCTCATATTTAATAATCCTGGCACCGCCACTGGCAAAAAGGTAAATGTGTAGAAGTATAAACTACTCACTAAGGACATTTACACTAAGTCTGCATTCAGAGAACTGTGGTTTCTTCATACAATCTTAAACATATCTAGATGTTACAGTGGTTTTGTGGTTAAAGACAGGTGGAGATAAAATAGGATATTAGAAAAAAGAGGTTGTGAGGCCTATTTACCTCAACAGTCAACACTCTGAAGTATAATAAGAGTTACCAAAGTAATAATGTGCCACTAAGCAAATCACAAAAGATTATAGATATTATCCTTTATAAAAGTGAAGATTTACAAATCCTTTACAAACCATCTTCTCCAAATCAGAATTAGGACACTCCGATGGCAAACATATGCATTTAACTTTATTTTTGTTAACATTTCTGAGATGCATTAAAAAGGGAAAAAAAAAAAAATCCAAATCAATAATTTCAGGTGCTTACAGTGTCCTAGAAACAGCTCTAATTGATACACAACCTCTTTAAGAACAAACTAATTTAAGATGTTTATCATAGGTGCAACACAAGTCATGCAGATTAGCCAAGATATGTTACTGAGGAATCAAGAGTATCTGAGTATGCTACATTACAGAATATGTACTTAAAATTTAGACAAATGATCATCATCAATAAATTAATAAAAAGATATGGACCTCAAGTTCTTTGATCTGGCTATTCATTGTGTAGGTGCTGATGTACGAAGCATGAAACGGTATTTCTGATTCAGCCTGGGGAATGATGACAGCCTTAACATCCGCATTGTCATCTGTTGAATTTGTGTACTTCTCAAGTGGAGGAGGCACCAAGGCTCCTGGTCTTCTCAATGACGGGGACTGAGAATGCAATGATGTTCTAGGATACAAAGATGGAGGTCGTCTTATTATAAGTAAATTGTTCACAGGACCTACATAATACAGAAACCACAACCAATCAGAATGGTACTACATCTAGCATGTTCTTTTTAATAATTGTGGTGAATGTTGTGTTATTTAAACTACTACTCTAAATGAAAACCATGAGTGAAAGTTAAACTAACACAGAAAACTGTAACTATTAAAGTTTTTGTAAGCTAAGGATATGCAATCTTATAACTAGCATTTGTAAAGATACTTTTGCTTGCAATATCCTACTTTTTTTCCTGTTGCTGGTAAATACATATAAATTTTAAAAATATAACAAATGATGCTGCAATTACAGAGACTTATTTAGCCAAACCACTGTCAGTTCTAATTACAATAAATATACCTTTTGCATGTTTTAGGATACGAATGATATTACGGGATCTTGTGTCCCATACCCGTATCATGCCATCTTCCGACCCAGAAACCAAATGATGCCCATTTACAGCAAAAGCCAAGCAAGTAACAGCCTTGCTATTACAAATAAGATGAACAAAAATTTAGAGATTTGTATTTATTAGAGTATCCATATATATAAGCACAAAGTTAGCATAGTGACAGAAATATATAGGCACTTAAATAAATTCCGAACTATTTTATAATTGAACAAGTTCTCAGTAATAAAATCTGACAAATCTAATATTATCCGCCTAATTTAAGGGGAGCTACATCAGAAAGAGTATGAAACAGTAGAACATCTGGTTCTCAATAAAACTAACAAACCTGTGATCAGATAGCGTGCCAATGATATACAGACCATAATTGCTGGTAGATGTAAGTTGAGCATTAAGGGCAGCAATATATATCTTTCCATCTCTACCTCCAGCATAAAAGACATGCTCCCCTGGGTCCAACGCTATAGCATCAATTATTGATGGGAAAACTATATTTCTCAGAAGTTTCCCTTTAGCCAAGCTCCATACCTAGATGATGAACATCAAGACTTTTAAATATTTATCAAAAAGACTATGGACCCGTTTGGCTTACCTTATTTTTCAGAAATAAGTCACTTATTTCCGAAAAATTACGTAAATATGATAGTCGGAAAAAAATTAATAAAAACAAAGAATCATGAATACAATGAAATCTTTATAATGATCATCACCGTGTTATTTTAGACACCTGACTGGAAATATTAGATAGAGCCTGAATACTAAGTTGCATTAGGTATGTATGAAGTGGTAATGCTATAAGATGCACTATATAGCCAAACTCAATTTTTACTTGTCCGTGTGCAACAAAATTGGTCATCTTAGCCCACCAGCCACCAGACTCACAAGGTTGTGACTTGGCCTTACACTTAGTTTTGGGGATTGAGCCAATACATACAGAGGGGTCAACTTAGATACAATCCTCCAGATCAAATCCCCAATCTATATCAAAACAAGATTTGCTCCAAGCTCAAATAACAAAGTGCTATAGTTTTGCCCGTTCAATTTTGAAACATCCTCATCAAGCTGAAACACACCATTCCTCCCTCACAAGAGGCACAAACCTTCTATGCTTGACAGTTCAATGACTAGTCAAGATCTTAGATATGAACTGATTGGTATATTTTTCTATAAGCTTCCAAGAAAAATGGGCTCTTACATTGTTGATAGTGCATGGAAATATGGATGACAGAAGTTGAATGTTTATACAAATTAAACAAATGCTGGAGAGTCCTGGTGGATTATGTCTAACAAATGAAAACCAATACAGTTTAGTAAGAGGTGTAGCATACCTTGCAAGTCCGGTCTTCAGAAGCAGATACTATGATTGCATTACATCCCCCATGACCTGTAACTATATCAGTCACTCGTAAAGTGTGCTCGGAAAAACTATATTCGAAAAGGTGTTTTGCTTCGTTCCTTCGGAAATCATCAAAAATCCTAGTGCATCCATCATACAGATAACAAATTATTCATTCTCAAAAAAGAGAGCCAAACGATCTAATCAAAAGGATGTAAAATCATTGGAAAATAAGAATTTACATGAGAAGTGACCACACTCGAACACACCCATCCTCTGCCCCAGAAATCAGAGTAGTTTGGTCAACATATACTAAACTTGAAACAGCCCTATAGTGAGCATGCCATTTCTTGAGCAATCTGCCAGTAGCAGCCTGTGTAAACGACATGTAAGTAGCACTAATAGCAGAATACAAACACGCTATAAACCACAACAAAGTAGGAAGAAAAAATATCGAATAATAACATCACCTGCCATATGTAAATATCTCCAGAGACGCCACCTCCAATTATGAAACTTCCATCATCATCACAAACTAATGCATTTATCGGTTCTGAAGGAAAACACTTGACTTCTACCTGAGGCTGCACATTTCAAATACATACGCAAAGCCCTGTAAGTATTTTATATAAGTACATTCATAAATTCACTAAACCGCAAAATTGCCTCACAGATAAGTGTCACAATACATAAATGTCCCTCCCTCTCTCTCTATCTCTCCCCCACCCAAACAATTGCTCAAACACCTTACAGCAATACATATACATCTCTCTCTCTCTCTCCCTCTCCCTCTCCGTGTGTTCGTGAGACAGATATTACAAAATGTAAAATAATTAGGTTAAAGCTTCTCCTATTTAACAGGCAATTTATCAAAATATACACATAGTCACATTTACACACAAGTTAATACATACCTTGTTCCAAGACCAATAGAAAACAGAGCCAGAAGTCGCGGCGGCGTCACGGAGTTGAGAAGCAGCGAGATAGCGGCCGCCGACGGAGATAAGACTGTGCGGCGGCGAGGCGCATGTCCGGTAGCGTAAATGTTCGGCGCCGGAGTGTAGGTCAAAGCAACTAATTCCAGCGTCGGTCGGCGACGACGCAATCACTATTTCATCTTCCATTTTTTCACAGAAAAAAGCTTGAATTAAAGCTTGAATTTTTTCTGTTTACGAGTAGGTTTTATTAACTGGGGTTTTGTGACAGCAACGACCGAGGGCAAGTAATCAAGGCTTAATTACAGCTTAGCCCTTAAAGTTCGACAAGCTATACACTAATACACATTAACCCTTGAATAAATACATATATTTAACTTCTTCAACTATGATATTTTTCACTTTTAACCCCAATGTGTGCATTTAATTATATGTTGTCAAATTTATAGATAATATAAAAAAGTAGGTTAAAATATGTATGAGAAAGATGAGATATTGAACAAACTAATCATTATAGTGATACATCAATTAATAAGTTTGCTTATTATACTACCTTCATTAAGTTTATTTACAATTTTTGACATTGTAAAACATTCTTTCAATTATATAATTATTTAATTACTTATTAGGTAGACAAATGTTTAAAATAGAATCATGAAACCACTAAGGTTCTATTGGAATATCCTATTTATTCATAAATTTTCAGGATATAAATTTAAATATATGTTTTTTTCATCGTTATATGTGTTAAAAAAAAATTAAAATATAAAACATAAATAAGACATTTTTTTTCATGTGCATTCTGCTGCAAACTCTAACTAATATTATAATTCCACAAAATATATCAATTTTCTAAAAACTAAAAGAAAAAAAAGTATAAAGTGTAGGGGGAATGTACAACCCTCCAAGGTGATATTACTGAAAAGCTAGCAAAGGAGTTAAAATCGTACAAAACGAGCAAAGAGGAAAAAACATATAACTTTTCGTTTAAGATTTTATGTGTACAACTCTTGGTACTCTTCATATTTAAAAAGCATAATTACAATTAAGTCAAATATAATCGTATTTCAAACGTCCATCAAATTATTAGTTTAAAAGAATAAATAAACTGGAACATGATATCTGACTTTATAAATCACAAGAAATCTATTTCAGTTTTTTTTTAAACCAAAGAAATCTATTTCAGTTAATCAAGTATTTTAAATTTAAATCTTATTTGTGTCTTAGAAGTGACTTTTGTCAGATTTTTTCAGTCCTATATTATTTATATACTTTGAAGATCATGTATATCGTGCTTTGAAAATATTAACAAATATATTATATTATAAAACATAAACTTAAAATACTACTATTTTATTAAATATCAAAAATAATGGAAGTTTTCCAAGTAAGATATTGTGGACATCTCACGTGTTATTTTGCAAAACATATATTATAAATTATAAAACGTGCTCTCTCATAGAACATACATGATTTTTTCATTATTTTTAAAGAAATAATGATCTTTTTTATTTATATGACTTATAGTCTTACAATTAAATACATATTCTTCTTTTAGCTGTTCAATCGTGCTCAATATTTAAAATATTTTTTTTATTTTAATTGAAAAGCTTACATGGTCCGCCAGGGGCGGAGGGGGATAGAGGCTGGTGGGGGCATCGGACCCCACTAGACTTATTAATTTATTGATTTGTATATGACACTGTATATATACATTGTATATATGTACGTATGTATAAAATCTGGTTGATTGATTTTGTTAAAATGTATTATATAATAATATATGTAAGAACAAAGTTGAGAAAGCTAGAGAGCTAGACAAGGGAGAAAGAATGAGAAAGAGAATGAGGAAGCATTTTATTGTTCATCTCAAGTATCTTACAAACTCATACAAATGGCTTTATATAGCCATCAAATGTGAGTTACAAATCATGTGAAAAGTTAAAAGTCTTGCACATTATTGAGAGTAAACAAAAGGTCAATAGTCTTAGGATAAACCAAAAGTCATCCACATATTCATATCAACACACTCCCCCTTGGATGACTTGTATCAACATCATGCCTCGTTAAAACCTTAATAGGAAAAACCCAATGGGAAAAACCCTAGTGAAGGAAAAAGAGTACATGAGTTGTACAAAATAAAAATATTTCATTTATGTCTCCCCCCCATCAGGATATAAAAATTAGCAAATATGACGAAGTATGCGCATCCCGATCATGTGTCCTGATTTCTCGAACAAATCACTGATTTATCTCTTTTGTCAAATTTCACGAGTAAAGAAGAACTTCGAGTCTATATGTTCCATCATGTCATCTTTAATGTATCCTTCCTTGTACGTGATGTTGCCTGCAATTTGTTTCATAACAAAAGAAAATCTCCACGATAATTTATTCAACTTTTGATCCCCTATTCCTTACGCCTGCAAAATTATAGCTTAAAACTTTATAGAATAGGTTAGTGCAAATCGAATAAAATTTTCACTTTGTAACTTGATGATTAACACGCCCTTAAAGCGAGTGATCCCCTAACAATGAACACTAACCGAAAGCGGAGACTTGCTTTAAATAATTATGTCAAAACGTGTATGATAAAACATGTTGTAGTTTACTTATATACGGTACTTCAGGGCCGAGAATTTCTTTCAAATGTTCACAAAAGTTAGTGTACTATCGTGTATAATCCTTCTGGGATTCACATATGACAATATATCATTCAACAAAAGGTAATTTTTCTTTCAATATATACACCAAGAAACACTTTATCACATAATATAACATATAATATTTTAATTAGGTGCAACTCAATTCAATGTTAACTAGAAACACATTCTAGTTTCCATCTGCTCTGGCCAGAGACTTTATGAGTTGTAACCTATAATTTGATATACAATAATAACATGTATTTGTAAAAATAATTTTATGTTGGACTGCTGGTCCGAATCCCTTTTTCCATTTGAGAGGGTATAGTTCTCGAGAGTTTGTTATACTGCTTCTGGCAGTTAAGATCCTTCTAGGATGATTATTGTCAAGTGGGTTGTATAAAATATAAACTGAACCTTCACATATTGCGGGACTATTTCGCAATCAAATAATCATTTCCATCATAAATACTATTACTCTTCATAACCAACACAAGGTTATCATACAATTATTTGAGCTTTACATTCATAATTTCTGAAACTTCATTATGTTTTCACAGAAATAATCATTCATATCCCACTGACTTGACACTTTTAGGTGTGTTAACTGCAGTTTCAAATATCTCTCTATTTTTCAGAGATACTGATTCGTAGGGCGCACTATTTTCACAACTTCAGGTGTGAGAGGACTACTGGTCCAAATAATTTTTCTTTATAATTGCCTCAATTGTATCCTTATTCTTTGGCCAATTATATCAATATTTTCTAACAGGTTCTGCTTCATGATCCTCATTATTAATAACCTCAAGTTCTATAAATATTATCGACGTCGATTCGATTTATGATTCCACTTCATTCTGGACAAAACATAATATATCGAGATCTCAATATTTTTCATTACGTATATTTTCTCTAATTTGTCATGTCTATAATCTCTTCCAGAGATCCTTCAATATAATCTCTTCTTGAGATCCTTCAAAAATTATTTATTTCTCAATCTAGCCATCATCAATTATTGCTCCTTTTTCACCCTTTTTTTCGTATAAGATATGCTCCTATGATATAAATGTCCTTTTGCGACATTTATATCATAGGAGCATATGTAGCCGGTGTTTGTGACATAGTCACTATTTTCTGGTCATCAAAATGAATTATCTTATGAACTTCTGGTTCATATTTTTTATTTTGAGGATCAAGATGAGGCAATGATAATTCATTCTTATATTTTCACTTTCACCGGCTATTTATTTTCTCCCCCTGATTTTGGAAAAACAAACTCATTAACTCAAGTCATAACAAATATATATTGATGATTCCAAATGCACTCATATGTAATATATATCCAATTGAAGAATCGATCTTACTAACATGGTGGAAAATCTATGATGACCAAATAATATGTTTATGATGGGGAGAAATTCCAAAATTTGGTTTATATGATGCGAATCAATAAATATGTGATACAAAATAATCAGCAATTTTTTTTTTATGGACGAGACAATACTCATTGTGAGATGCACAAGCATTATAAGCATGTATTCTAAATAATGAATCTCGCATACTTCTGGTTGCGAGTTGGTAATAACTTTGTATACAACCATGTATTTCACAAAATATCTCACTGATATTTTTATCTCATGTCATATCTTCATAAATTCGTTCTCAAAGATGATAAATCACAACTATATCTTTGCCGGTGATCAATTTTGCTTTATAAGCAAATACTATATGTATCACTGATAAGAAGAATCTACAGGTTCTTCAACAAAAGTCCATATAAAATTACTATTCGCATCTTTATCAAATTCAAATGGCTTAGCTAGTCAGGCCAGACTATAAACTTATAAGTAAACTTCTGGTTTACTTTCAAAATCAATTTCAAACATGCTTATTATAAAGTAGTGGAGAATCTTTCTCCAAGTTTTTTTTTAGACTGAATGAAATTCAATATTTAAAGGCCCTTGATATCTCAATGCGATAAATTATATAAATTTCATTCTTCAATCTTCTTGGGAGAGTATAATTGCATCAATACTATACATGCTCTTCTAGAGTAAAATGTACTTCAGAGAGTAGATAAAAATATACATGCTCTTCGAGAGCCTTATACATGCTCTTCAAGAGCCTTATATACGCTCTTCCGGAGCTTTATACTTTCTCTTCTCAAATCTTATATTTTGAAAAACTATAATGAGGCATCCTATATAATCCTTTCCTCAATAATTCAAATTTAGTAAAACACATTTAGTCACGATATCCTCGTGAATTTAATAACCCAAATATTTCATCAATTTCATAATACTGTATATGCGGGACATAATATAATATTTATTTGATCAATTAAAATCCATTATATCCAAATATCATACTATATAGAGCCATCCTTCAGGGATATTATATTATTTAGGATAAACACATAAATTGAATATTATACTAATATGTCATTCTTTTGGAATGTAATCAAGTGTTTAAATATATTATATATACTCTGTTGACATCCTTCATCTTCAGAAATTAAACATATAAAAAAATGTGTGATCAAAAATAAACTAATTTTTATTATATAGACAACTTCTGGTTGCAATCATATACTCAATCTATTAAAAACAACGTCAAATAGGTGTTGTAGATAATACCAACATCATTTAGATCAAGTGGGATAAAAATCACTTTTACAAATCTCAAGTTTAAATCACAAAGGCACACAGTGATTTTATCATTTACCAAGATATCATATAAAGATTTCGAAATATCACGTATTGAAGCATGCATAAGATATAATACACTTTAATAAGTGAGCAAGACAACTTAATACAAGTGACATAGTGTGTGCGCATAAGCCATCTCTTTCAAACCATAATATATAAAGTTTTGACTATCTCAAAATTTGGGGGTGTCCTCGAAATAGAAAGATTAAATATGGACAAGCAAAGATTTGTAGCATATATAGACAAAGACTAAAGGTGAGGTCATACATAATGTACATATATAAGAATGATATAGAATTTTTTTATCTTTCTCATAGAAAAATTAGCTAAGTCATTAATTAAGCTTACTATCCATTTAAACTCATATGAAATAGATAATAATGACTTGAGAAAAATCATTTTTTAGAATAAAGTGGAGCACATATGACTCATGACCTCTTAAAGATTACGGACTATCAATTGATCATGTAGAATTTTTAGATTAGAGAGTCACTAATAACTTATGATTTTTATTAATAAAAATAAGTATCTCACAAATATTCGATTCATGCATAATACAAACATTCTAACATGTGCGAAAGGTATAATGGTAGAGTTAACAAATTTATGTAAATGTGTCACAAGATGTCTCATTCAAATTACAAAAATCACATAAATCAATCTTAGCATAAATCATTCTAGTAGAATTAATCTATTCTAACATATTTTGTGCATAACCAATTCTTGTTGAATCATTCTAACATAAATCACAACAATTATAAAAATTTGCAGGAATTCTACCAAGGTATAATAAGAAACACACAAATGCAAGTTTATATCTAAATAATATGATCATCATTAAAAAAAATTTAAACTTTCGCAAAGATACATCACCAACAAAATTACATGTATTGAACTCAAAGCATTATCATACTCCAAAAATAACACAACGTACATTAATAACATCAGATTTTATCGAGCATGAAAAAGGACAATATGTCATATCCAAAATAATCTACAAGAAAAGATGCAAATCACAAAAGTTTTAAATAGCTCATTTATCTCTAAAAATGCTAAGATTCATCAAAAACGAAGATGCAGCCATTTCACAGTAAATTACAGAATACCAAAATAATATAGAACTCAGAACCCGATCAGAATACAATTTAAACTTTTAAGATCAGTAAACTTCTAACAGGACAGAAAAATATGTTTCTAAATTAAATATCTCGAGATAATCTTTAGAAATTGATATTATACATGATTTTTGATGTTATTCAATTTTATATGAAGTTTTGAGATGTACCAATTCTAAAATCACATCAATAACTTAAGACTATCTCATAATTCAATATATTAAAGAGAGAGAGAGAGAGAGAGAGAGAGAGAGAGAGAGATTTCGAAAAATATTAAGTTAAAAATATTAGATAAACAAATGATCTTTTCAGGGAGTCTAAAACATTCAATTATTTATCAAAGGAATATATGAATTTTAGGAGAAATATGAACAAGCACAAGTCACACATAAGGACTTAAAAAAATTATTATAAAAAAATGAAGAAGATGATAAAGATGTGTACCTTACATTCTTAAAATCATGGCCGATTTTCAGATTAATCACTTCCAAAACACTTTACTTTGAAATGAAAGAAGGGAACTCCGATCTTTTAATAATAAGGACAAGCCATACCTTGTACTAGAGCGAACCTTAACCACTTAAATTTGGGTACAAACAAATTTTGAAGTGTTAGACTTCTTAACCATAAGAAGCACCATCAAAGTAACAAAACCGAGAGCAAGTCGTGCTGATAACATATTATATAATAATATATGTAAGAACAAAGTTGAGAGAGCTAGAGAGCTAGACAAGGGAGAAAGAATGAGAAAGAGAATGAGGAAGCATTTTATTATTCATCTCAAGTATCTTACAAACTCATACAAATGGCTTTATATAGCCATCAAATGTGAGTTACAAATCATGTGAAAAGTTAAAAGTCTTGCACATTATTGAGAGTAAACAAAAGGTCAATAGTCTTAGGGTAAACCAAAAGTCATCCACATATTTATATCATAACAAAATGGTATTTGTTTTGAGGAGTAAGAACACTAATCTTTTGACTCGTTTATATCTTTAGTCTAGTAATATTTTTGGTTATAAATTGTTATCAATTATATTTCTTCTATCCTAATATTCCTAATATGTATGTCTTTTTTAAAGAACAAATTTGTCCTATATTATCTGTTCATTTCTTATTTCTATACAAATTTAGGGATAATGTTTCAAAACCTTAATATTCGTAATTTTTTCAAAACGGATGTGTTATATGAGACGGAGGAAATAATATTTACTAAAAATTTTATCCCACTAGCATTTATGGATGGCTCCGCCACTGTGGTCCGCACGATTTCTAATAAAACAATAGTCTTCAAATTATTTTATTATTAATTTTGTAAATTATAACTAACTAGTAACATTAAAAATAAAAATTATAGAATTACATAGCTAAAAACTGAATTCCTCTTATTAAAAAGTATAATTAATTGTTCTCGTAATTCTCATAATGATATTTATTATTATCCAATTAATCATATTTTATTTAAAAATATTGAATGTGATTCACCTCGCAAATTATAAGATGTTGAATTTACATATCATCTATATACATTTGATATCATATCCTTTAAGTATAAGTTTTGATATTTAATTTGATGTCTACGCCATTATCTTCTTTAAAATGAACTTTTATTAAAAAAAAATAGTAATGCATGTGAATAAATTTATATAAATTTACTTTCAAAAACAAAAAAAAAATGTTTCACAACTCATTAAACAGCCATATACAATTTTATATAATTATCAAAACTCAATTAATTATTGCATGTACAATTTGCAACCTTGAGCTTCTCAACTTCATCCCTGAAACAAAATATAACACCATGAAATAGAATGACATACTAAACTGATTGAAAAATGATTTAAAAAATGTTTTGCCGCTAGGTTCTAGGACTTCGCCCCTGACAGTGTCCTTTCTATCCTCTGCTCTAGCCCTTATCTTATATGCCCGGTCTTTAAGGTCTCCTAATCTGGCTGCTGGTGCAGGCTTATACCTGGCTGGAGGGGAATGCCGGAATGGGTTGATTGCTTTATGAATCAACATCGTTAACTCAATCAGTGTCTATCTCTACTTCCCTTCGTTCACCCAGTCCTATGAGTCTAACAAACATGGTTTTTCAACACTTCTAACAAGAAACTACCTACTCCCGCTGGTCGTTCTCTGTATCCAAACGAGTTCTGTTTAGCATAGACAATGTTCACTGGCTAAAAAAAATCTATCCATGGATCTTGTGAATCATGGAACGGAGAGTGAATGCTTTGCCCAAATTATACTGGAAAGAGCAGCTGTGAGAAGCGGAAAAACCATAAAAAAATGACGTTAACATAATATGGTCATAAATCTTGAAATGAACGAAATACGAACAGAACGAAATACGAACAGTTAACATAATATGGTCTTAACATAATACGGTCATAGATCTTGGGTTGTAACTTGACGTTAACATAATATGGTCATAAATCTTGGGGGAATTTGTTGATGTTGCACCCATGAAGTATGGAAAGTGCCAAACATTGGGAACTACCCAGGGAAGAGTTAGAAACAGGAACAAGGAGAAGCGAGAACCACTTATATGGAAGAATCGATTGTACTTCATCCTTTGTTCCCCATTGCAACTGGGGATAAGATAGAACTTACTCCTTAAGATCCCAACCAACATTTCCCTAAATTTATCTTATCTACATTTATGATCAATATATTGAACAATGCATTCTCATTCAATCAGACATTGGAAATCCCTACCTATTATGATTCCCGGTAGTAATCCATCTGCATAAGAATTTGACCTCGAGAAACCAAGTTGAAAAAATAAACAATCAGCAGAAAACAAAACGTCTAAATGATGATCATAAACCAAATACAAATTGTTGCATATTGCATAATCAATCCTTTTGATACAACACAAGATTATCCTCAACTCGCCACCTAAATGCTGCAAAAAATCGGCTCAACTAGGAAAGAATATTACAAAGAGACATCTATATCCAAACTATTGACAGCCATAAGTAAAACGATGTTATTACCAGAGACCTATATGCCTTGACCAATGAAAACACTATCACGAGAGAGAAGGAAAATAAATGAACATTAGGTGCCGCACCGAACACTGGGGATTATAAATGCTAGAGTTTCCTTGTACTCTGTGCAATGTCTAATCACTTGCAAATTCCGACTACAGTAATCAATATCCCATTGGTGGCATGCCGTATGGGGGCATTGGAGGCATCCCCATTCCACCCATACCTGGTGGTGGTGGCTGGCCATAACCTGACATTCCAGCTCCTCCCATACCCGGCGGTGCAGGTAAAGCAAGAGGCAACAACTGTGCATACATATTCTGCAAAAAGGAAAGGTTCATAACATATTCAGCAAATTATTATATATTAATAATAAACTGACTTTCTGAAATGGAGAATAATTGACAAAATATCAGCAAAAAAAATTAAAACAATTAAATGGTGATACCTATTATATTTAATTGATGGTGCATTGCAAGTCCTAAACTCTGATACATAGCAGAAAGCAGTGGGCCAAAACTCACAATTTCTCACCCTTTTTCAAAGTTCTCAGATACATGTATATTTTTATGTTTCATAATATTATCCCATTTCAAGCTCAGAAGATAAAGTATAAAACTATAAATATTAAAATCCATTTCCATTCAGTACTAATAAGATGGAGAGCCATTTATTTGCAAAATAAGCAGGAGATTAAACGATACCTGTTGCTTAATCACATCCTTCTCTTCACTTTCTTTAGCCTTCATTTCATTTGCTGCCTCTATTTTGTCCTTGATTAGTTCATCAACTTTGCCTGTGTATTCACGTATAAACTGCACCAAAGAAGCCAAAATCAGTTGCATAGTTAAAATAACAAGTGAATTTGTAGATCTACTACCATAAATCTCACTGAGAAAGGGACACCTAAAGATCTAGGTAATCATAGCCTTTGAGGCCCTGATTATTTGGAAAATATTTTCCTACTTCTCAAATGCCTGTTACTTTGAGGTTAAATTAGTCTGTAGTAATATTGTGCATAAAAAAGAAAAGATCCCAAAGGAAGTAGAGTAAATATCAGCACCTCAAGAAGCTGGAACAGTATTTTACAAACTTAATTTGCTTGCTAAACTTTTAAAAAAAGAATATTTTACGCCAAACAAGAGCAGACTGAAGCTAGAGATTGAATGACACCACACATGAAACAACAAAGCTCACTATTTCCCAAGAGGTCATTCCTCCAAATTCATAAACCAGTTCGAGTAACATATAAGAAAAAAAATCACCTGCAATAGGTACGGGAATGCAAAGTCAATCATGTTATTCATCCAAGCGAGTTCAAGAGCGACATCTGCACGAATCAAGTCGTAACAAACGAAAAGGCAAGATGCAAAACATTCCTTCTTTCCCTGCACGGACATTAAGAAAGTATTACTAGCAGAAAACTCAAATAATAATATCTAACAAGCTGCTACACAGATGGATACAAAAACGACAGATGATTTCGCGAAAGCATCTCTCCTTAAAAGTTCTGAACTGTAACATTATGATAAAATTTACCTGCTCAATGAAATATACAAGCAAGTCCTCGGCAAGTTCACGATCTCCAGATTGTGAAGCAGTCTCCATGGCATCTTTGTAAAGATTGTCTTTCTTAGAAAGCGCAATTGACTGCTTCCACCTTCCAGCCTTTTTATAAATGTAAGCAGCTACACGTCTCATCTCGAGAAGTTCATGCTTCTCAATCTGCTCAACAAAATTAAGACAGGTTCAAAATTGGAATACTCTGGAAGTTAATATAATAAGCAAAAGAGATATGCAGTTAAATCTCACCTTCTGGGCAAGGCCGATCTGATCGAAGTTATCATGCAAGTCAATTGACTCCCTCAACCTTTCATAGTCTTCCTCCTCAACATAGATTTCATTTAGAGCCTCATTCACTGCAGAAATATCATTGCTCTGAACAGCTACCATGTACGGCTTCACAAGATGCAGATAACCAGCCTGAAACCCATTAAGTAAAAGCAAACATTAGAAAAGCAAACTACAAACTCAAAACTCTACAATGTAGCAGATGGCGAATATGTTTGGACCTTCCGCATTATGTCCACCACACGTGTATGGTCCACTCGAAGTGCAAGAACATTGAGCATGTCATTGATGAGATCCGGATGCTCTTGTAAGTAGAAGTGGACAGCCTTGTAATAAAGCTCTACATTTGCTACTTTTACTGCAATATCTTTGAATTGCATGTGATCCCAAGCGTCTGGAGAATGATTCATAACAGTCGAAGCAGCATTGTCAAATTCATCATATTGAATATACAAATACACAAGCTCTTTCCAATGTTGTTGTTCATCGCAAGCTCGAATAAGCTTGGGGATGTTGAGACGGGTAGAAAATAGTTTAATATGTTCCATGAGCTTCTCATGGCGATATCTAGCATAAAGGACCCCCAACTCAGTGAAAATCCCCATATGAGCACGTTCCAACCCTAAACCACTCTCCATAAGAGAGATCAGTTCATTGAAGCATCCTCTGTTCTGATAATATTCACTGACCTCTTCTAAGTCGTCGACCTACAAAAGAAATAATAACATTAATAACATGGACTGGGTTCTCATAGAAAGCTCTATAATCATCATAAAGAATACCAGCATGGAGCATTTAAACTAAAAGAACTGCAAAAGGTAAGTAATTTGGTAGAGAACAGTCACCTGGACAATAATATTGAGCCCACAAATCTGGGCCAAACGGAACTCTTCTGCATCAACACAAGCAAAACAAACTTCTTTCCATGTCTTTGAGCTATTTGCTTTCCGAGCAGCATCAACAGCACCTTGAAATTGTTTTAGTTTGACAAGAGTTACGGCCAACTTGGCCCAGTTCGAAATAAATGCATAGATAATCTTTGCTGCTTCATACAAGGCTTCATCATACAACCGATCTCCAACATTATGCAGGTTAGCAACATTTGGCATGAGAATAAACTCTTCAATATCACCAAGTCTATCAATCTTTGCATAGGCATAAATGAGTTCACTGTCCACCCTGGGCTCTTTTGTCTTCTGCCTAACCATCAAAAGGTATCTTACTAAGTCATTATATACATCCCCATCCTCAGCAGCATGAATAACTTCCAGAAATTGAGTAGCATCATCAGCACGAATAAATGACTCAATCGCATCACTCACTAAACCATCCCTCAGCTGAGCTTTACCCACCTGGCTCCAAACAGCATCTTCTTCAACGCGGAAAGCAAACTCTACAGCACGTGCAATATTTTGAATATTATCCAGTAGTACGTTGACAGCTTGGACATTCAAGTTAAACTTCTTAAAAATTGCAAAAGCCTCTTCATACAACTGGGCTTCCACTGCCACCTCCCCAACGGCAGGTCCATCAAAATTATCCAGCCTATTAATGTAGTCCATTACCCTAGATGGATCAGCCTTAATAGCAGTTAAGATAAGCAAGTTCTGCAGATTAAAGTTGCCACTGAATGCAGAATTCTGAAGCACTATCTTTTCCAGCAGCTCAATGAGCTCATGAGGAAGATCAGCAGTCATGAAAGCTTTGACAGCGGCAGATACTTGCTCAGGGCTCTTGCTTTCAGGAAGAGCAGTAGAAACAACTTGATCAATGAGCTGTCTTCTGTATTCATTTTCAGGATTAAGAACTTTGTCCCAGAGATCTCCATCCATCCTTTCGACAACATACCTAAGATGAAAAAGAATGGGTTTTAAGCATACAACTTTACTGAATAAGTACTATGTTCATTACAGACATTAGAACTGAAGTTACAAACCTGGCCTGCAATTTGAACAAAGAGTTCTTGTTCGTAACATTAATCAATTCATCATCACATTGACCTCTCCGGTAAGCAACCACAGCAAGTGTAGGGTCACGCTTCTCACAGTATTTTCCAACCACGCGTGAATCGTAATACGGGTTGGTAGTGAGGAAGTGTTCTGGGTTGTTGTTGCTATCTATGATGATTTTACCAAGAGCATTGTGAACATGTACATCTTGACTTCCTTCACTCACAAGATGCTCCAAGAACTGAGTAAGTAAACGAAGGCGATTCCTGCAAAACATCAACTATGAGAATGCAAACTGCAAAAGTAGCAATGAAAATGGCGGGAAGTTTATGATCATACCTTTTCTCACACTCATCAACCAGGGGTTCAACTGGAAGTAGAGATCGAACAGATAGGATCAGACCTTTAATGAAATCTTCAGGACACTCATCATCTAGCAATTGCCCAACAACCAAAGGAGCATTTCCGGGATTGACCTAGATTTAATAATATAAGCATAAGCAGATGAAGTTTTGAAGAATAATTGGTCAAAGGTGCTTGGTCAAAGTTTTACCTTCTGCACATAACCTTCAATATACCGAAGCATATTGTTTGTATATAGGTAGTGTGTAAGATCTGGAACGAAACCAAAGCGATCACAAACATTAATCAGTGGTCGTGCGTCTGGAAGTTTCGCTTCCATTAGAAAGTTCTTTGTTTTTTCCGCATCATAGAAATTTGATTCTCGTGTCACACGCTCAACTTCCTTAATTTGTCCAGTCTTAGCAGCTGCTTCAATGTACTTGAAGTGAATCTCAGGATCCTCACTGAAATTATAACAATTAGTTTTTATATAGTTCAATATAAAGACACTTTAGTACGGAATTTTTTAAAAGAAAGTAGAACTCAGATTTCACCTGGAGCTCAGATAGGACCCAAGGAAGAAGTACAACCCCTCGTACGACTTAAATTGCTCAAACAGTTTAATACAAGCTTCAACTCCCAATTGCTCGGAATATTCTTTAGCAACCTGCAGCGAGTAAATTTGTTCTTAGACTAGAAATGTGCAATAAATTAAGCAAGCAACAAAAGAAGCATAGACAGCCACAATGATGCGTTACAATTATTTTTCTTACCTGGACAATAATTTGAAGGTTGCCTCTCAGATTGACAAGTAAAAGGTCCTTCATGCACTCTAAAGCCCATTCTTTTGATAAGGTCCCAAAGAATTCCACAAGGGACTGAAACAAAGAGATATATTCTAAGGACAAATCACGAGAAGATGATAGCAAGCACAAGCACGTGAATGAAAGACAAACCTGTGGCTCAATAGCATGGGTATTGACAATAACACGTTTGATATCAGGTAACTCCGCGTAATGCTGTTACAAAGATTATATCAAAAATTATAAACAGAGCGCTAAAACACAACAAAAGACCCACAAACAGTAGACAATTCTCACACCTGAAGAGCTCTAACATAAAGACCAGCTTTTTCACAAAGTTGGGCAATCCGAGGACGATCATAATGGCTAAACATGCCATTTGCCAAAATAGCATCAGCAACATTCGGGAAGGTAACAAGGTTTATTTCCAGAACCTACATAAAAAAGAAACTATATGATGCGGAAGTAAGATCATATAAGCACAGAAAATTCCACTTCATTCATAAACCATCACCTTAGTTTGCAGGAAAGCATGTTCTGGCAAATTTGGCTTCAAGACGTCCAACAAAAATGCTGTTGCCTCCCGGATCAGGTTCCTCTGGAAGTATTAAAATGGAGTTATAAAAAATTTTAATATTTTTATATAATGTACTCCAGAATACACTGCCTTGTGAACTATCTGAAGTTAAAATGAGTAATGAATATTATAGGATATTTAACAGTAATATCACCATGCTCTATACACACAAATATGTTCTATGCAAAGGAATTTTTGCGAGATAATATTCAACTAACCATAGTTAAAAACACTTACCTGAAGAAAAAGATCGGTTATAGTGTTGTAATCAACTGGACAACCTCCCTCCATCTGGGACATCATAAGTGCAAAATTAACAGCTCCCTGAAACAAGCATAGGCATAACAATCATAATTAAAAAAATTAGAAAAAAAAACTTTTATACCGACAAATTTATCAAGTCTGGTCACTAGTTAGTAGTTACCTAGTCATGAGTATGATGTCATGTAACTTTACAACCTTAAGTAATTAGTGATAACAAAAATAATATTTTAAGACATGAACCATGACAGCCCATATAAAACTTTGGGCTCAGGCTTTCACACACTCTATCAAACCAATACACAAAAGTTTAGACTAGGTCAGCCAAAAACGTTTCCAGAGGTTAGGAAATGACGGTTGATAGGCAGATGATACCATCACTGCAAAGGGAGGTTGTGGAAACAAACACAATGAATATACAGACAGCAAAGATCTAGGACTATGTGCACTACTGTAGAACGCTATTTTGAGAGAGGGGGGGGGGGGGGGGGGGGGGGGGATATCACCTCTGTCCAATGTGACCTCTTGTGGGATAAGAAATAAGATGATGTTCATATAAAAATAGAATAGAAAACTAAGTGCACCAACATAAATGTTTTGGCAGTATATAGACTTGCGGATCCCAAGTGTGTACTTTAGGAGTTCAGAAACAACAAATTTGACATATAAGGTCAGGGATTCATTCACCGATCAAGGGGAAAATTTTAATATAGTACATACGGATTGGCAAATTAGATATTCAACAATTTTTGTATATAGCATACCTGGGGATCTGATCTAAGGATTGTTTGCAGAAGGAACAGATAATCAGGTGTATAGCCGACCTGTTCCAAGATAAGTAAGACATGTCACTTTGAAGGAAAGGAAAAGGCATCAAAATTATCATTAATAGATAATCAATCACAGAACTAAATAAATCAAGTGACAAACCTGCTTGGAGTATATAAGAATTTTGTCAAATTCTCTTCTTTCAGCAAAAGCAGCAACAACTTTTGGGGTTGCTCTTGCTTTGATATATATTTTCAAGGCAAGATCATTATCAACAGTCTACAAGACAAACATTCATTAAGAGTCAGAAAGAAACAAAAAGTAATTAAAAGACAGCAATACAATTAGAGCTGCAGAAATATAATTTACATGCCACCATCGAAAAATTCACCTTTACAAGATCCCCAAGTTCCTCGCTACATTCAAGCTTGTCCTCCGCCAACCAATTCTCCAAAAGATTTTTCTTATTTTGATTCACAACAAGGCGAGAAAGTTCTATGGACTCGAATGAATTTAGCTTTCCCTTTGTTAGTAGAGTCCCAAAGTACTGTAGCAGAGGTGGGGTCTGTCCAGCTTGTACAGGAACACTCTGCAAACAAGACAACCATTTACTTCCATCTCGTGCATTGCAAAACTTCCATAGAGAAATCAAATCACATGATAATGAAAAAATGTATAGCGACTGATTTCAGACATTTCTGATCTTAGCAGAGACATGTAGCAAACAGACATATATTCACAATGTCTTAATATCAAAAAGAAAATAAAAAATGCATCCTTGCTTATTATTTTCCATCTATACAGAAGATAAGAGCTGAAAATGATTATATAAGTCTACAGAATCTTATATTATCTTATAAAATTATTTCTTGTTGTAATTGTACAGAATCTAAGACTAGTAATTTTCACTTCTGTTTAGAAGATTAGCCCCCCCCCCCCCCCAAATTATACGAACACTAGTTTCTATTTCATAAAAAATTCGAACCAACAGTAAATGAAGTTACATGCACATCCAATTTTATATCACATGTAAAGCTAATTTTATACAAGATTAAAAAGACGAAAATATCAAAAATGCAGAAATATACTGCGGTAGCCGGTCGTATACTTTAAAAAACAGATGTATTGGTATATATTATGTAGTAGAATTCAAGATAATTACTTCCAAATCACTGTACAGGAAGTGGAATTAAGATCCAATACAATCACATATTTTTAAGTTAAATGGTTACACAAATACTTTAAACATATAACAAACTTCCAAATCCTATTTAAGAGAAATCAAGAGACAGGAGTAAATAGCAGATCTAATGTCCAAACAAACATGACAGTAATGAGCATGAGATCTGAACTTCAAATCAATGATGCGCAAACAGCGACCCCCTTAAATGTATTTAGGTCCACTACACTTAAAACATAAACATAAGTACCTGAAATTTGGCAACTGTGTCAGGGGTACGGAGTATTCCTTGAGGAGATTCTGCAGCTAGCTCAGCAGCCTCCTTGTACTTCGTTTGAGCAAATAACTCTTGGAAACGCTGAACTACCTATAAATACAAACAAACAGGTACAAAGAGTCAAACACACAAATAACTCAGTCACTTGAAACATTTATAAATTACAATTAGTTCACCCTAAAAACTGAATTGTTTAAAGTGCGGTTCAAAATTTTCTGTGGATGGCCAATCTCATATCAGATTTTTAGTTTCCTTGCACATAGGTACATGCACATATGGTCTCCATATTTGTCTTTTATAACACACTTACAGATTTGAAGAGCTGCCCAAGATTAAAAGCCCACATATATGTGAAACAAAAAAAGACCAACCTATTCACCAAAATTTTCATAGTACATATAGTTTATTAGGTTTATGAAGAAAATACAGTAGGGCCCCCAGAATAAATTCGAAAAAGGCCTTTTAACTGAGGGCCTGCCCTGCAGCATAATTATGATAACCGAATCTAATTAAGTTTATACCAGAAATCCACAAATATAGATAAAATACCAAATATTTCTTTCTACAGGAGAGGTAAAAGATAATAAACTTGCCAAGTTCTCTGCACCAGGTAGGTTTCCTCTTTTAGCAAGATTGACAGCAAGCTCAAGATTATTCAACTGCAATAAACATAGTATAAGTTGCTGAATAAGTAACCATTATAATATTAAAACATAAATACTGAAAAGCTTATACAAAACTTACTTGGCCACTGACAAACGGGACAATAGTAGCCTCATTTACAGTAGCAAGCAAAACTTGACCTCGTCTATTGATGGCATAAAAACCCCCAGCAGACGAAGCTTCTGATGTCAAGAAAATTGGGTCTGGGCTGATCCTATTTCTGTAGACTGCAGTTGCTGTCTCAAGGTCATAAACGAATAGAAGTCCCAACTTGGTGATCACATAGATTAAACTGTATTTATGGGATATCTGCAAAACCACAACATTTCATGATAGGTGAACTCATAATCCAATGAACTACTGATGTTAAGCACCAAATTAAGATGTTGATATGGCAACAGAAAGAATTATGACCTGCATAGCAACTGGAAAATCGTCGTTAAAATCAGGAGGAAAGAACAGGTCTGCTTGTTTCTTTGTAAAAGCCACTTTTCCTATATAAGCCAACATGGTTCAAGCAGAAAGAGCATCAGTGCCCCTAATATTATAGCACTAGAACAATTAAATTGATATGAACATTTAGGAGTTCTAAAACAAAATAGAACTCAATAATGAAACTGAAGTAGAACTATGAAAAAAATTAATACACATAGCATACAATTGCCCAGAGGATAGAATACAGTCCAAATATATTAACCCGCTGAGATGTATGATACTACAGTTTCTGTACAACTTTTGCATATAGCCATGCTCACATACCACCCTCACTTTTTAAAGTAAGTCAGATTCACAACATGCATCTGCAGAAGTATTTTGAGAAAAAACACAGTACCTGGCTGAGCACCGAGCTCAATAACATGCAACTTTGATGTAATCTGTCCAGCATTAGAGCTTTTTGTAGCAAAAGAAATGAGAATTGAAGGATTCTCATTCCCTTGAACCTGAATCAAAATTAAAAGGTAAATAAGATATAGAAAAAGAACTCAGTGAAAGAGCAAAACAGGCTATAATAGCAACAAGCTCAATTGCCAGTTCAAAGAATAACTCATATGCCAAATTAAACTACAACCGGACCTTAAATGAAGCAAATGAGGCTGCATGTGCTTCAAGAGCTTGACTGCGCTGCTGATCCACAGAAAAAAGTTGCATGTTGCCCTTTACCAATTGGGGCCTCTGTTAACATTAAGAGAACCGAATGTTAGAAACGAAAATTGTATAAAGGAAACAATTACAAACTACCCTTTCAGCATAAGTTCTTCCATTCAAATAATATTTTCTATATTACTATACTTTCAAAATAAGTTAAATAAATTCCATTCAATTAGTAGTTCCTATATTAACTATACTTCAAATTAAGCTCAGGAAACTACATGTAAACAGATTTGTATGTTGCAACAATGTGGATAGTTATATATGAGCACTTACAATCTTACATTAACATAATCAGACCAAACCAATTAGTTTATCCCAATTATTAAACCAAAGGAGACCAAGACTGACTTATTAAAAACAATTATGTTTGGATTAAACCCCACCCCCACCTGGGGTAAACACAGAGTGTTAATCCCTAAATTATTTATCCTGTGACGATAACAAGATCATTAAAATACCTAATTGAACCAAATCAGTGTCATATTAGTAATCTTATATACTACTTCCCACAATACATAAGATAACACAATTGCAAGAATTTAAGGTATCAAGTAATTGAGAGCTATAGGTACATACATCAGGTGAGCCAGGAGCAATTCCAATCAGAACCAACCATTTCTCTGAAGGATCACATCTATAATTTATGATCTGATTGTTGGATAAGTTAGCTGTTCTATCAAACATCTTTACAGGATCGGACTCGCCTACATGAATACAAAAAATTGTTTTCAGATTTGAATCAATGACAAACGAGAAACCCATTAAACAGATCTGCTATAGATGCTAGCTTTAGTACCGAAGTTGGCATCATACCTTCAATCGACCAATGATAAACAGATGCTTGAGTGACCAAACCCAACAACTTGGGTGTGATCCACTTCCAAAAGACCACCTAATTCAAAGGCAAAAAATTATCAATACCCAAAAGTAATTTGCCAACCAAAAACAATAAATTTACAGTAACATGTATAAATAATACCTGCTCCGGCATTTGATATGACTTGATCTTTGCTTTCAGCTCAATGTTAAATATTTGTAGGTGGTCCTGAGTAGTTCCAGGAAGTGAAGCTTCAAAAAGATATCAAATTTACTAGTTAGAATTTCGTGACAAGAAAACAAAATACCATGGCAATAGTATGATGAACATGCTATAGTTTGATATAGAAGGGCATATACAAGTTAAATTTACTAATTCAGTTCTTAACAAATGAATATAGTAGTAAATTAATTTAGTTAGTTGCAAAAAATTATATTGTATCTGTATACTGCAGCAGCAAAAGCACCGGCTATGACACTACGTCATGCTTCCAAATTGAAGTTTCTCGCAGCTGAATTTAATAGAAGTCGAGTAATACATAACAATCACTGAATATTAAAGAAAGATTCTTTTCAAAAAAAAGATAAGTATTAGATTTAAAATATGAAATGCGGACCAATTTCATGAGGTTACTAGAAGGCAAACAATGTTAAGTCAATAATTCAAATAACAACATTGCAACTATCCATGCACGTAATAAGGGTAATAAAGATAAAAAAGATGCGCCGTTATTGCGGCAAAAGATCTACGAATTCTTAAAAAATAATCTTTCGCGAGAACAACAAATCTAAGGATACCTTTTAAACCATACAGAAGACAGAGATATAATGGTGCACCATTATGGCGCGAAGTAAACAACAATATTTGAAAAACGCAGAAACTACAAATCTAAAAATACCTTTCAAAACATACACACGACAGAGACATCAAGATGCACCATTATGGCGCGAAGATAACAACATTTAAAAATAGAACAATCTTTCACGTAAATAAAAAATATAAAGTTACCTTTCAAAGCAAGAATTCTCGAATTCGGATTCATGAGAGCCGAATCGGCAGTAATAGGCCTCCTCAAAGGCTGCGATGGCATGCTCATATCAATAATCACAACACTGTTCTGTGGTGCAGTCTCCCGAACACATATATACTTCTCTGATTCCATGGTAACATTCGTAAAGGTAATGAATTGTGCATTGATCCCAATACTAGGCAACTGCAACATCAAATTAAACAAACTTCTCACAACACTAACCACAAAGCAGAACTTGTATTCACACACAACAATTCACATCAATCTATCAATCTCGCAACACAATTAAACTATACACACGCCACAGATCTGATACGAACCACACCAAACAGATCTAAAACCACAATTAAACACGAAATCAACATCACAAACACTCGTAACAATCCGAATCACGAGTCAATTAACCAAACACAACATTCAAACAATAAAAATCGATACAAAACATGTATGTACGAATCAAATTAAGCTCAAATGCGATATCAAATTTACCGTAAGCGCCTCCTTCATAGTGATCGGAGCGTTCGCGGCCGCCATGGTGAACGAGGCGCGAGATCAGATCTGCGAGAGAGACGAGATTATAGACACAGATACGCACGCCTATCTGTGTGTATAGGTGTATGTGTAGGCGATTTGTAATTGAGATTCGTTAAAAGCTCTTTCGCTCCCTCGAGAGGAAGTTTTAGAGAGAGAGAGTGAGCGAGAGATCTAGAGAGAGAGTGTGCGCTGGAAAATGAAACTGGGAGAAGAGAAGAGAATGATATATATAATTATATTACGTAGAGAAAATTGTGTAGCACAGAATATTTAAATTAAATTATCAGATACCTCAAACCAGGATGTTAAACGGAAAATTCAAAAGCGAAAACGAGGCTAATATTCGGTTGAGTGGGGTACAGCTAATTGGTTATACACTCATACTTAAAACTTAAGTATTGCCATAAGATTTTTTTTTTTGAAAATAAAGAAAAGTTGCGACAATAAAAAACTTAATTTACCTCTTTAATTCAGTTAGTCAATTAAAGGTTGTCTTTAAAAAAAAAAATTATGATTGTACTAGAACGATACGGTATATTTAAATATAGTAATACTAATAATTGAATTTAGAGTGAAAGAAAAATATTTTGATTCATCAAAATGAGCAGTTTATGGATGATATTATGATTGATATATAGCTCGTTTGTTAAATACATATCAAATGTGAGCATGGTTGGATAGTTAAGTGATTTGAATAAGAGTTGATTTAGAGTTATAAGCTGTATTTGTAAAAAAATTATAGATCAAATATTTTTACAAAGCTAATAAAATAAATATCAAATATTAATCGGCCGAGTATATAAAATTGAAGATTTGAAATTTTTCATTATATATTTAATTCGTTAAATAATAAACATTATACTATTGAATTTAGTAATAACTTTTTGATATATTGTCGTTAAGACACTATATATGACATAATGATGTGTAATCTTTGAAAATAAAAAAAATTAATATTATTCTTTATTCTAAAATTCGGTAATTAATCACGAATAATCACCGCTTATCCATTTTCCGTAACTCGCTGAACAGATTAAATATCCTATTAATCAACGTTCAATCCAATTAATCCCCGATTAATTCCATTAATCTCTGATTAATCCTTGTTCTGTGACTTCACCGATTAAGTATGGTTCCCGCTTTTTACAAGACTGATATTATCTGATTATTGTAAATTTAATACTATCTAATTCTTTTATGCCAATAAAAAACTTATAATTTGTGACGAAAAAACTTCATATCATTGAATTAAAAATATTATTCGAACAGATTATTCATAATAGGTTTAAGAATTAAGAGAATGATTAATTAGGAGAACTGCTAAAAATATGGTGTGATGTATACATAATTTTTATTTAGTAATTTTACTATACTTTATATTTGTCATGTAATGTATGAAATGAAATTTCATTATATTTTTAGATTTGTCTTGAATCTCGTAGAATGACTATTATCTTTCCATTTGTTGAGTTCTATATCGGATTGATGGGTCATGTTTAAGAGAGGACCGTTAGAGAGAGATCCATAGAACACTTACCTTATTTCTAGTATTAGTTAGGGTTCGGCAGCAGAACTTCACATGCAAAAAATGTCAATATCTATATATTATATTTTAAAATTATTTTTGAACACACACAACGTTGAAAATATATGAAAAAACATGTATTTAGATTTAGATTCTACAAATCTATTTAAAATTTAGGGTTGTGCAGCAAAACCTTAGTGATTCTATGGTTCCATTTTAAGGACTGTTCTCTCTTGAGCGCGGCCCTCTGATTGATATTTACTAATTGTATAATTATTGTTGAAAATGAAACTATTTTTAATGATATTGCAGATTTATAACAACGTTATGTGTAAAAAAAATATCTTTGAAATTATTTGAATTGACAAGATGTCTGTGTGATGAAAGTCTTTGTGACTAACCGTGAACTAACGATATTAATTAATGAGGATAAAGTGTCATTTGAACAATTTGAATAACAAGAGATTTTAAGAAAAAAGAAAGCTAATAGTCTTAATATTCATTAATCTAATAAAAAAATGCATACCAAAGAAAAGATCTCGTTGTTGGTCGTATATGGACATCGTTGTGAAGACGAACCAGAGGTGAGCAGTGTGACAAATATGTTCGTTGTCAACTAAATATGGTAGTACATGATGCACAACAACGCTTTATGTGCACGTGGATAAATGTCTAATTAAACACGGATAAGAAAATCAAACACAAATTTAACTTCAACTAAACGATGCGAAATCATCTGAAATAACATTTTATACTTCCAAATATGATCATGCCGGTATAAGGAAGTCACTTTTCATCATATTTTGAGTAAATGAATTGCCATTTAGGCATTATGAAAGCTTCATGTACGAGAACAGGTACCGTTATAAGCCGGAAGTTAGTGGACAAGACTACTTAGAACTATGACAAGAAGGAAGTCATTAATCTGAAGTTCTTACTCACTCTACCAAATCATTTGGAAAGCAGAGTGACAGCTATCCGAGAAGGAAGGAATCTCAACAATGTTTCTCTAGAAACATTATATGGTGTTCTAAAGTCTTATGAATTAGAATACTTTTAAAAAGGAGCCATCCAGTTTGGATTAAAGAACAAGATGGCTAACATGTCTAATGCTTTAATCGCTCATGATCCTAGAATCAGTCAGCAAGGCGAATCTAATCATGTCTTCCAGCAGATTCAACAACCCACTCTAAAAATTGAGGAGGTAGAAGATGAAAATGACAAGGTTGTTATGTAACTGGAAGATGATGAGGAGGATGAGTTCTACACCCTCGAGGAAATGGAAAGTATGGACAACCCTGACATCGCGTTTATGGCAAGGAAGTTCAAAAACTTTAAGTTCAAGAAGAACAAACCATTTAGAACTCAGGGTCAATACTCAAGATTCAACAAGACTGGTTCAAGCAAGGATACTGGTGGAAGGTGGTGGATACAAATCTGGGATGGTGGATAGATCAAAGTTTAAGTGCTTCAACTGTGGAGAGCTTGGACACTTTGCTAGAGAGTGCAAAAAGCCAAAGCAATTCAGAAGAAGAGACAAAAAGTCTGGTGGTCAAGGCAAGAAAGGTCAAGGAATAGCATATGTTGCTGAAGGCACGTGCTGGGAAGAAACTGATGAAGAAGAGAGCGAGCAGATGGTGAATCTTGCTCTGATGGCAAACTCAGGTGATGAGGCATCAAGCTCCTCAAGTCAGGTACCATCACTTGTCGGACTTGATATGACTGTTGGTGAGTGCAAGAAACCTATTGAAGATATGAGTGCTGAAATGTTTAATCTGCACACTAGTCTCAATTAACTTTAACACTATACTCCAACTAATAATAATTTTTAAATCATTGAGGTTGTTGGATATATAAACCCTTCCAGTCTACAATACCATCTAAGTATATATGCCCATCTAAATCATCTTTTTGGTTTGAATGATAGTCTAAAATTCTTTTTCTATCATGTGGATCCAAAGGAAGTTCGTCGAAAGCAATTAATTTGGACATCGAAGGAGTTGAACGAGATTGAGACACATTGACATTTCTCTCGAGGATGCATTGATAACAGTTTCAACATTACTATCATTATGAGATGGTTCCGACGTCGAGGATAATTTTCTTTTAAAATATCTTTCTATTTTTAAAATCCATAAAACAAACATATAAATTTAAATTAATCAATTAACTAATTAAACAATCTAATTATGAAAAAAAAATCGAACAAATTAATAAACAATCATTTAAGCAACTAGCAGACTAATAATACAACACAATATCGATTAACAATAAGACATCATATGTTTGATTTAAAAAAAAAAAAAGATAGATAAATACAAAATTCAAATATTGCTTACTTAAAAAGTTATAGATCCAAAGTAAGAATGGAAGAAGACTACAAGAGAAAGGAGTGCTTAAGAGGCTTTCGATTTTTAACACTTGAAGCAGCCAAGCAAGAGGCATAGTTCAAAGCACATAGAGGGAGTCATTGAGTCAGGGAGGTAGTTTAATTTGTTCAATTCTTTCTTTTTTCACTCTAATTTAAGTTGATGTTATTTTACATAGACTGTGTTTAATTTGTTGGGCTTATACCTAATAGGCTGAGTGGATTCCTGAATAAATTTCAAGTGGGATCCTTAATAAATTTTACTATATTTAATGGGTTTAGCCGCAAGTCAAGTGGGTGTCTTGGAATCGATAGACAAAATTATAGGTCCGCCCCTGCTCGTATATATTCAAATCATATATGAAATTATATATAAACTTGTGAAAGTAAGGATGTATCTGAAATTAAACTTTCACAATTATGTCAAAATCAATAAAAATTGTGTTTAATAAGAAGGAGGAACGCATTAAATTAAAGCTTATCGTCATGTAATTCATTCATTAATATATCTCATTTATGACATTCAGTGATATACTAACTCTAATGGGAGAATTTGGTGTGCAGAAAATATTTATACCGAGACAATATATTCTTTCATATCTACTGGTAAGTTTTTTTTTTAACATTAGAATTCGAAGGAAGAAGATGCATCGGTCTAAGAAATTAGGATAATAACCGCCCACACAAATAAGACCTTAACAAGATGTAGAGTAACAGAGAAAGCTAAATAATAATTAATTTTTGAAATTTTAGATATCTAAAAAGTATGTAAAATTTTCAGTGACATTAAATATTTAACTAAACAATAATAGTTAATCATCAATAATGATGGCGAACTTTATATACTCCTCGTTTAGTTGAATGTTTGATGGAGTGCAATTACGTAAACATGATTGTAATTCAATTGAATTATTTACTTGAATTTAATTATTCTACAATGAGAAAGAAACTTATAATCAATATACTTATATAAAGGAGAAGCGAGGGGCGTTTAGGTGGCGCCTCTCACATCGCTCCGTTCTATTTTTTTAATTTTCCGGAATTTTTACATGAAAAATAACAAAAATTAGAACTACCTTTTTTAGTTTCGGGTATATTAGGAGCAAGTTTCAGAATCTGATTTTGTTTCAAATTATTTATGGAATATAATAACTTGAAAGTTTTAATCTGATTTTGTTTCTGATTATTTAATTATGGGGAAGACAAATTATTTATGGAATATAATAGCTTGAAAGTTAGACAAATTATTTATGGAATATAATAGCTTGAAAGTTTTAATCTGATTTTGTTTCAGATTATTTAATTATGGGAAAGAGTAGCACACAAGTCTCTCTGCACTTATAAATACCCCTATAGATTGTAGGATTTTGGGTCATCTAAACAGAACCTTCTCTCAATACCACAACCCTACCCCTCTCTGGTAATAGTTCTCTTGCTCACTCGGAGGTGTCGTTCTTCTGCAACGATAAGTGAAGGTTGTTTATACAATATTAAAAAAATAAAGGTTGTTGCAAGCAAGGGTAGTTATAGACCGCTATATTAGAGTCGACAAATCCAAACACGGGAAAAAAATATAGTCTTGACATGATATTGATGGTTGATATCAATAAATTAACTATTAGTGATTTATGTTTGTTGGTTATTCCTTTATAATATTTATTTTGTTCATCGGACATCTTTGCTGTTGTCAAATTTTATATGATTTACTTTGCATGTAGGAAAAAATTATTCATGCATTATCTGTTTGCTCCGTTCAAGCAACTTTTAAGTAAAGGTTGTTTATACAGTATTAAAAAATAAAGGTTGCTGCAACCAAGGGTAGTTATACAATATACACGAGATTTAAATTAGATGTTTTTGTGTACGATCAATCCAAAAAAATTGGAGGAAGATGACAATGTAAGAGCATGATTACTTTTCAAAAAAAAAACAAATAAAATTAAAATTCATCATACTTTAAATTGTTAATTACGTGTATAAATTTATTTTCATTTTTCACCATGAATTATAGTCCAATTTTGCAATTTTATATATTAGTATTGGTATTACATCAAGATTTTTTATAATATAAATTTATTTTATCCTACAAATATTAATTTTGAAACATTAATATACTTTTAATAAATAACCACAAAATTAATTTATTCTACAAATATTAATATTGAATCATTAATATAATTTTTATAGGCCGCCGCAACGCGCGGCTTCTCAACTATTTATAATAAGCGTTGAGTTACGTAGTTGCGTGGAGAAAGGGATGCAATCACCGAGTTGTAGTTTAATTAGGTTTGTATTCTTACTTTCTTAGGTTTGAGGAAAAATAATGAAAAAAAATCTAATCAAAACGAAAAAAAAATCCTGGTAAAATAATGAATTGGCCCCTTTTTTTAAAAATGGGGTGCTGAGTTTATCAAAATTATTTACACAACTACTTCAATAATCAATATATCAATATATCAATAAACTTATATATATACTTGTATAAAGGAGAAGCATGGGGCGTGTAGGTGGCGCCTCTCAGATCGCTCCGTTCTATTTTTCTAATTTTTTAGAATTTTGAATGAAAAATATCAAAAATTAGAACTACTTTTTTTAGTTTAGGGTATATTAATTAGAAGCAAGTTTCAGAATCTGATTTTGTTTCAGATTATTTATGGAATATAGTAGTTTGAAAGTTTTAATCTGATTTTGTTTCAGATTATTTAATCATGGGAAAGAGTAGAACACAAGTCTTTATGCACCTATAAATACCCCTGTAAGATTTTGGATCATCTAAACATAACCTCCTCTCTCTCAATACTACAACCTCACAGATTTAATTTAGATGTTTTTGTGCACAATCAATCCAAAAAAATTGGCGGAAGGTAACAATGTAAGAACATGATTACTTTTAAAAAAAACACAAATAAAATTAAGATTCGTCGTGCTTCAAATTGTTAATTACCTGTGTAAATTTATTTTCATTTTTTCATCATGAATTATAGTCCAAATTTGTAATTTTATATATTAGTATTGGTATTACATCAAGATTTTTATAACATAAAATTTATTTTATCCTAAAAGTATTAAAGTTGACACGTTAATATAGTTTTCATAAACAGCCATAAAATTATTTTATTCTACAAATATTAATATTGAATCATTAATATAATTTTTATAGGCCGTCGCAACGCGCGGCTTCTCAACTAGTTATAGGATAACCGAGAACTGAGGTTATTATGCAATAATAAAATCAAGTTACTTATAGAAAAGAACGCGCACAAGTTCTTTGTCTTTATAAATAATATTTTATTCTATATTTGATTACGATAAATTGTAAAATATTTATTGAATAAATTATCAAATTTAATCATCATGTATCTTAATTATAATTATTCTACTACACACATTCATTATGATTTTTAAGATAACATCGGATGTACATGATGATTCATATCATCTTCATAATCACAAAATTCAAAAAACAAAGTTATTCACACAAAATAACTTTGTTCAATAATAAAATTTGAAAATAATTATATTTTATAAAATTATCAAGCCGAGTTGTTTTACTCAAACTTGTTTCAAGATTGACTCGTATACGATTCAACTTGTCAATATTGAAGTCGCTTAAAATTGTAATACATACTTACATCCATACATACATGTATATAGGTTGAAGTTGAATTCCTGAGACAAAAGCTGACATTCTCAGCTTCTTATAAGTACCTCTGACTTTTTATACAAACGTGTCAAGAAAAGTAAAAGTCGGTATCTTATTGAAAAAAGACATAAAGTAGGTTTTGCCAAACAGGCATTATATCAACCGAGCAAACAATATTTTATCATTTTGGAGTCACGCATGTATGTGTATTGCTTTAGTCTCTGTTAGAGGTCATTTGTTAACTTCTGGATGAGACTAAAATAGCTCAACCATGAATCAGTTATGATTCATATCTTTTGTTGGAGAATGTTTGCTGGATGACTTGACCGTTAAAATGTTTCTCGATTGTTAAAAAAGTAATCAGTACTTACTTTCTAATAGTTCCTTTTTGCTATATGTTCGCATTGATTTTTATGTATTTTAGAATTTGTTATTTATAATACTTTTTATGTAAATATAGTTTATAGTCATTATTTGAATATTTGCAAAATATTTTAGTTATATTATTCTTTATACAGAAATTTTATTCAAACTTTTTACTTTATCCAAAAAATTGATTCGATTTAACAAATGATAAAAAGATTTATTTGTCTAGAAATTTTACTCCTTCAAAATTTTTACTCCTCCTAAATTTGACAAATAACCCTCTAAAGTAAAAACCCGTCCTTTTATGTTGCAAGTTTTATCATCGACGAATTGTCTTTCCTTACACAACTCACAAGGAATAACTGCTTAAAGAATCCACTTCCAAAACAAAAACTCAGCTATACAACGCTTTTCTGGTAGTCGAGCACTTAAGCTCATATTATACTTACCTCACAGATAATGAAGACGCATTGTGGTAAATATAAAATCAACACAAATATATGTCCCTCGTAAACGAATTTCAGCCGGATAAATAGAGTGAAAAACAATGCTTCACATTATCTAGTCTGGACTGATTTGTCTTTCCTCATCACAACTCACAAGGCAAGCTCTGAAGAATCCACTTCCAAAACAACAGCAGCTTCACTAAACAAGGAGAGGCAGCCAGTTTCTAGCCGAGAATAATAAGAGATTCGAGGTTCTTTACATAAATATTTATATTTCTGCGATTGATCATTTTAGAAAAAGAAACAAAATCACGATTCTTGAAGTAAACTAGAGTAACTCTTTTTTTTTCTTTTTGAAATTTAAACTAGAGTAACTCTTAATAACAAGAAAAAATCCAGAAGCCGGCAGTCACATCTTGAAAACTCCTATTCCTTTCAGTGAGAAATCAAATGCAAAGGCCAGCTGCCAAAGCTGACTAAAGCAAACGAAACCAAATACACTTCAATTATTGAATAATTCCAAACAGGAAGGCTCGTAGTGACAATTAAGTGGAGCTCATTCCACATTCAAACACAATTTATTTTAGTCACACACGTTAACTAAACGGTATCAAACATTCAACAGATGTTCCACCATTAACTAAACGGTATCAAACATTCAACAGATGTTCCACCATGTCTGCCTATTTTCATGACTAGAAGAGTGAAGACCAGTGCAGCACATAACAGACCATAGGCAGAACACCAGTCGACTGACTCTGAAAGATAACTGTGATAACTGTAATTCTTATCATTAGTTGTTGAAGAGTAATTTAAAAGGGTAAATAAATCATAGATATACGATTTATGTCATCACATAAACTATTTACGGAAACTAAGTATATTCATAAAGCTTTAGTGTTCTATCACCCCTTGTTGCAGGGTCAAATTCAGACAAGAGCCTATTATTAGCATCTTATTTGCTGTTAAAAGACAACCAGCATCAATGCAGAAATGAGCTACATATCAATCGAATACAAGTACTGTTAGGCCAATTTCTCCATCTACCCTGCAAGCTTGTTCTTTTCATTTCTCTAGCGCAGTCAAAAGTTGCCAGTTAGGTTAATGCAACGCCCAAAGTTTAACTTCTTACTGGCAAGCAAAAATGAGGTAATGGAATGACCATGACACTAATATCGTCAGTCGAACCTCTAGTAGCTGAAAGGTGGGCGAGTTTTTTACATGCAGCAAACGCGTCATTTCTATTGGTGCCAACACACAAATGGCGAACAACGTCCACTGCCTCCTGATTATTTACCTGAAACAATGAAGCATAATCCACTTAGCATTCAAATATCAACACAAAATACTTTAGAAGTAAAACTGATAATTTTAATTTTGAACCTACCTTGTCCCAAAGTCCATCAGATGCGAGGATTAAGAATTCGCAGTTAGGTTCAATGCATAATACTGTTGTTTCTGGTTCAGATATCACCCATTGTTTGAGACTCCTATCTCCGACTCCTCTTGATACCGCAAGAGACCCCTGTATCCTCCAAACTCCATGGCAATAATCAACATATCCACCCTATAAGGAAAACAAGGCTTACCAGTTGTTATGTAAAGAATCAAAGTGGCGGACTACTTTTGATAAATATAATATTATTCTTTGCATTTTACTTATAAGTTACAACACTTACCAATTTTTCGATCCGTTCTTTTTCATCTTTTCTTGAAGGACGGTGATCAACCGTAAGTGCTTCAGCAACTCCTCCTCGGCTCATCACAACACGACAATCACCAGCATTTGAGACAACAAGTTCTCCATTCCGTATCAATGCTGTTGCACAACAAGCACCACCACTACTCTCCTCCTTTAAAAACTCTGCATCGGTTGCAAGATACCCCTTCCTGACCGCTTCTTCAATTCCCTCTCCACTTCCTTTTCTCACTTCATCCATTATATTTTTCTCCATGTTTTTTGATGCAAATTCTGATGCTTTATTACCTCCGTGTCCATCAAACACACCAAAAAAAGCCTGCACATATACTTATTCAATAAATACAACAATTGTACAAAATTTCCAATAACAACAAATTAGTCTTATTTTCCTAATTAGCTACACTAAATAAACATCTCAATTTCGGTGCCCTCACAAAAACGCGTACAGACACACACCCGACTATTAGAAAAACAAATTTCATTATGATCAATCAATTTTCAAGTTTCCTGACATACATTCTCCTCAAATCTTCCTATTCGACCTTTTACATTTGCACGAAAAATCCTAAACCACATCATTCAGAAGCTAGCTGATTTTATAATTTACCAGCTCACAATTTCTACAGACGAATTTACAATCTCGGTATAATTCAAACAACAACATCAATATAAATCTAACAATTAAATTTCAGGAAAAAAAGCTCAATTACTATACAAACACATTAACAGCCAAAACTAAGTCGATATGCATGTATAACATACCTGTTTAGAATCACCTTCGAGTCCAACAACAGCTGAGTATCGATCCTCCATTTGACCTCTTCTCCCTCTCTTACAATACACAGCGTATTCCTCTCCTTCAATCTCCACCTCATCTACTCTCTCCGCCGCCTCGATTTTTTCGCCGGCCGGAACAATCACCGGCGCCACCGGAATCTCAATCCTCAACGGCCTCTTCCGCTTCAAAATCACCGAAGAAGACGGCGACTTACACACCGGCGATTGCGATTGCGATTGCGATTGAGATTTCTGTAAACGGAAACCTAACGGCGATAACGGCGGAGGTGACGTCGTTTGGAGAGAGACGTTGAGATTCATTGACGGCGTGCAGAAGCTCGGGGAGAGTCTGTGTGACGGCGAAAAAACCGGCGAGTTTGATAAAGCTACGGCGACCGGCATGGCGGTGATATATATAATTGTTGAGATGGTTGATTATGAATGTTATTTTGTTTGTTTGAATGGAGAACAAAAGGGTTTTTTTCGGGGCTTATATAGGTGGAGCTGAGTTGATTTAGCTTTTCGATGTCGTTTTGGTTTATTTCTTTTTTAAAAATAAAGTTTAAAAATTCTGATTGTTTCAAAAAGACACGCGCGTGATTGGGGAAGGCTAAGAATTAGCCAGCCTTTATTATTTAAATTTGTGAAAATATACTCCGCTATCCTCTTGATTTTAAGCTCTGAGGAGAAATGTTTATAAGACTTTCATAAATTATTCTAAATTTTTCTTATTAACAATAAATTACTTCTTCCGTTTCAAATTAGATGTCCACTTTAAAGAAATCACACAGTTTAAGAAAAGTGGATGTTCACAAATTAATTGCATTAAATGATCAAAATATGTGGAGTGAGATTGATCCAGGAAATATAAATAAGAGATATGTGAAGTAGAATTGACTTTGGAAATATGATTTTGCATTGAAAGTTGAAGTGGACAAGTAATTTGAAACAAAAAATTTTCTTCAAAGTGGACATATAAATTGAAAGGGGGGAGTAATATTTACTTTTAAAAATATGACAACACAACTTTAAATAGTAAATACATATTACATAAATAAATAAATAATATAGATACATGTTATTCGCAATGATTCGGTCTTTTCATTTTCGGTGTAAGTTTACAAACTTTTAATCATAGATTTAAAAGGTATGCATATTTTATTTTATTTAAAAAATATATTTTGGGGTTTTTCGTAAATCTCTAAATTTAGGGGGTGTTTGTTTGCTGCTTTCAAACCCGGATTCTGAGTTTTAAGTTATAAGCACTTACTCGTACCGTTTACGTAAAAACAAACACTTGTAAAAAATTAGGAATGTTAAATTTTGTTTCGGAACTTCTGCTTCTTTCCAAAACACTTTAATCGCTTATATATCTTGCATGCTATTGTTGTTCACATTAGATAATATATTTTTGCGAAATACAAAAAACGTATCTCATTGCATTCAATTAAACAGTATATTCGCAACTATGTTTATAAAATAATAAAATTACAAAAAATTATAAAAAATAATATTTTTAATAAATACCCTTGCATTATCAATATATGTTTAAAAATTTCTTTTCCTACTTCATTATTTACATTTTATTTTGGATCATATCCTTAGTTTGAAAAGAAATACTTCATTTTCTCATAGCCCTAATTTATTTTCAAATTTCATCATAACAACTTTAAACACATTTATTTTTTTCCAAACCTTTCCTATTATTTATATTCGATTCAAGCAATTGTATTCACTCCACCGCATTTCATTCTTCTCAAACAAATATAAAATTTATTTTTCTTGATAAACGATTTATCCAAAAAAAATATATAATACATCAAATAACACGTATCCGTCATCAAAATATGTGAATTTATCTCGCGGTGCAATGCACGCATTAGACATGGAAAACGTTCGGTGGCAACAAAGTGTGTGACACGGAGGATTCATTTCAAACAACGTCAATGGTCAAACACGTTGATACAGTTATACAACATGACAACTGTCTACACACGGAGTGTGAAGAGATCAAGAGAATGTGCTGTACCTGGCTATCTATTTTGCAGTTTCTATTTTTTTTTCACTAGACTTGATCATAATCACTAATCAGTCAAATACCATCAACTGTTAATCTGCATTGCAAATTTTCCAATTTTGATTGTTAAATGTTCATATAGAAACAAAAGGGAGAATACCATTCATAACGGAGGTCCGAATAAATTTAGTAACAATATACTGTAATTAATATATTAATTTAATCTATACTCCCTCCGTCCCGTTGATTAGTAATAAGTATATAAATTATAATATTCTTCTCATTTTGATATGAAATTTACTTTATTTTCCCGCACACACTTTAAATTATATTTAACTGAACAGCTGAAATTATTAATATTATATTATAAAAATGTAATATTGGTTTATATTGGTGGACTTTGAAGAAACATAAACTAATATATTTAAATTTGATCACAATATTATAAAATGTGTATAATAAAAAAAATTATACTTAAAAAAATAGGGAACATTTAGAATATTTAGCGAATATAATAAAATAATCATCATAATACTTTACCCATGCATCAGAAATAAATCAATTAGTTACTGATCTTAAATTAATAAAACACAAATATATATAACTTAAATTCATATGAAACTTGAAGTCTGTTTATATTTTGACGTCCTATCCAAAACTTGAGTCACCTCTCATTGTCCATTCATTTACGAATCTCATCTGCACTGTAAATAATATAAAAAATTTTATGCTAAATGACGCGAGAATTTCATAATTTAACTGAGGTAAGCAGTAACTCAACCGATTCATAGTAAACATTGGTGTGATCTTGTTACTCCTCAGCACAAGTGAGCCCTCATTTATATGTAACCAAGTCAGATCATTTTTTACTGTGATTATGCAAGATTGTATACAATTTTATCTCCACCCCACAGGTTGGAATAAGTCCTAATATTACACTGAAATTATATTAAATTAATCACATAAAAAAAAGAATAAATCTCCCTACGTTTTTTATTAGCGTGGCCGTCTATTCTTCACCCCAGGGCCAAGTAACAGGGCCACGTCACTGGAGAGGTCAAACTTGTAAAATATTTCCATCCCATTTTTAAGAAAAGTTCTTGTGACTTGAGCCACATTTCAGACTGTCGTATCTACATTCCGCCGTCCAGATTTTTTGTTTCAGTCAACTTGCGTTTATTTAGTAGAGTAGCAATTAAAATATGCTTATTAAAATTGTGGCCATTCGTCTCGTGTAAATGCTTTTGACTGAACACAGTCAAAATGATGGATTTCATACGTACGATTTGGTCCATGCATCCAGGCTGCATCTTACCTAACGTTGTCTTCAAGAATTATCAGAAAAATAACTAGTAAAAATCACAATAATCCGAAGCATTAATATTTATTATTATGAATTTCGATTTAACTAATAGACAAGGATGAATAATTCAATTATTTTCTCGTGCAATGAAAATTTAATTAGGTTGCTATTAAGCTCGACCTCGTGCTATGAATATTTTTTTTATGAGTAGCATTTACGGTTTTAAGATGCTACTCTCTTTGTCAAAAAAAAATAACAAGATGCTACTCTCTTTTTTTTCTATATCGGGGGTTTGACTTTGAGCACATTTTTAAGCATTTTGACTAGATTATTAAAAATATTATTTTTTGGTTTTCCTTGAATAAAGATATATCACCAACATTTTTATCAACAAAAAAAAAATCAGTCCAAAACAATAAATTTACTATCCCAAAAATTAAATATTAAATTATTCGGTGTTAACAAATGATATTTTATAACATTTTTTCAATTTATTTATTTTGAACATTATCTGTGGGTTTTGGAACATGAGCACCTTTTCACTTTTTTTTTGAAAGCTACTCTCAAGTCTCACGTAAGAGAAATATATTTAAATATATTATTTGTGAACATGAAATTTATTATTCAAAAAAAATATTATCATATAGGATGTCCCTATTCTTTTATTGAATAAATTTTTTTAGGAAATATAAATATTTTTTTTGTCATTAAACTTATTGTGTCTTTCGAAACCTATCACTCAGCTATAAAATTTTTAATTTTATTCATTAATATTTGGTTCAGATTTTTTTTAAAACCAAAATTAGGTTCGGTTTTAATTTTTAGCATTATATTAATTATTTATGGGATTATTAAAATATAGTGATAATCTGTAATATACATTACCCGGTAACGGTAGTGCTCGATTATATTTTTAATTGTGCGAAAAAATGTCGTAAGTTGATAAATTGATTATTTTGAATTACTAATTACTATATATGTATAAGTGTACCCAAAGCTACGTGCAAGTCGTCGGCGATTAGTTCAGAAATGGCACACCACCTACTATCCCATAATGTGCCACGGAACAAGCCCGACAGTCAAATATGTTTTGGTCACTTCAATATATATGTACCACGAGGCACGAGGTTTCTCTTGAAGAAAAATATATACCACGAGCCTTATTCCACTAAACACAACGAACGTTTTTCTCTTACTTCGTCTTAATCGTCTAGCATCTCGCTGCTGCAAATTCATTCAAAAACCAAGTACTATTTTCCTCCCCTGGATTAGAAACCGTATCCTGTTTAAGAAACCGTATCATGAAAATAATATCGGTTCTAAGATTTGATTTAATAATTAAATCATGACGTAAATTAATAAAAAATATGAAATATTTCTTTTATGGAAGGAAACCACAGGTCGTCATACACTTGGGGTCAGTAGGGCTGAGCATTCGGTCGGTTCGGTCCAAAACCGGACCGAACCGAATAGACCGAGAACCGAAGTTTAGATTTTTTTCGGACCGAACCGGACCGAACCGAAATAATTCGGTTCGGTCCGGTCCGGACCGAAGGAACCGAAATTATTTTTAAAATTAAAAAATATTATAAATAAAACTAAAATTCATGATTTATTTAAAAAAATTTATATTAATTAATCACCCCCAATTCATTAAAGATACATATAATTAAATTTACAAATTAGATATTATAATTATAACATATAAGATACATATATAATATAAATTAAAATTAAAAGTATATATATTTTGGATAATTCGGTCTATTCGGTCCGGACCGAAATATTTTTTTACGGACCGGACCGGACCGAACTTTATTTCGGTCTATTCGGTCCGGACCGAATAGACCGAACTTTCAGAAAATTAGGACCGAACCGAACCGAACCGAATTTACACGGTTCGGTCCGGTTTTTCGGTTCCGGTCTCACCCCTACTTGGGATGAACCCCCTACCGGATATATTCTTCGTAAATATATTATATAAATTATTTTATAAAAAAGGAATAAAAAACCAAACAAATTCAGTGAGGATATTAACTCACAAAAAGTAAAGTTAACACATTGTTGAATAAATAAAAACTCATATGATATATATTTAAATTATAATTTTTTCAACAGAATATCTTGACCGAACGGCCTGGTGAGTTTAGTGAGTTTGTTTAAATTGCGTGATAAACATTTAAAGGCCGATTGACTGTATTTAAAATTGTGACTCGTGACTTAACATGATTTATTGTAGTAAATTAGGAATTTAAATGTCAGTTTGAATAATTTTATCTTATTGATAAATTTTTATGCATTATTAAAAATATAATGATAAAAATGAAAATGATTTATAGACAACTTACTATTTATAGATAATTTTATCAAATAAAATTAGGTCTCTGGAAATAGTATAATCAAAAACTAACTTGTGATTTTAAACCAGTTTTTGACTTATTTCTAAATTTAAACCGACCTTCGATTAATTACACAAATAACTTTTTTTTCAATCTTAAAATTAAAAATGATTTAAATTCCCGTAGAAACATGCTCCTAATACCAAGTTCTTCCCTTTTACATTGTCCGTTAATTCCAAAATAATTAAGTTTTAACCGATAATGGATTATATATCACAACACTAAATCAGGAAGTCGAGTAACGAGAGTCGACCCCCTCTCTCCCATTTCTCTCTTCGTCCGTGGCCTCTTCTTCCCCTCTGCTCCTTACCTTCATACATTCAATCTAAATAATCACGGTCACCACCGCAGGAGACCTATTTCTCATTTCTTTTGTTTTTTATGTTTTTCTTCAATAATTTTTAATAATCTTCATCTTTTGAGTGAGAATTTTGATTCTTGCATTCATCCTTTTGAATGTTTTTTTTTGACGAAAAGCGAAGAATTTAATAAATAACTGAAACTCAGCCGAGACAAACCCTCGAACTGTCAATTACAACCTGATTAAGAAACAAAAAACGAGCTAAACATATAGCCGCTTTGTTTTCAGATCGCTTAACAAATAGAATATTTAAATTCTTTAAACTAAAAAGTATTACAATCAAATCTCGAACAATCCAACCTACATCAGTTGTGAACATAGTAGTATCGCAATTGACCTTCACATAAGCAGCAGCATCTGTAGCCCAATGTTCAGAATTATCAGTTACATCAACCGATATTGGATCAACAAATGACCCCAAAAGATGAACAATTTTATGTCGTGAAAGGTGAGCTCTTACGATATTCACCACCGTTCCATATCTGATACAAGCCTTACGAATTACCCAAAATATCATGTAACTCCTTCTTAGACACGTTACCGAGACCCATAACAAAACACACAGAAAGAGCAAAACAAACACAAACATCCCAAAAAGATGGGCACGGCCTTGATGTTGTACTCAAGAACTAACCCAAAAGGATTAGATCTTGGTTTTATTTATAAAACTAATAATATGAGAGAAGATGGAAGAACGAAGATGATTAATCAATAGAGGGGATGAAGGATGAAGAGCGGAGAAGTGGGGCTAGAACTTGGAGTCGACTCTCAAAACGGCAAACCCTATGCCTTCTATCCTTTTGAATGTTTTATATCTCTCTTTTTGGAGTGGTTGACCTGTTTTAATATGTTTTGATAGGTTTTATTGTGTTATTTTGGTCCGTTGATAATGATTCAGCTGGTGTATTGGGAGATTTGGGAAACCTGTTTTGAATCTGAAATGGTGGAGATTATCGCAAAAACCCACTCTACACAACGAAAGATTGTTCAATACACGGGGACATCTGTATCCCTGAATTCAGTTGAAATAACTGACTGGTATGAATACGGAACTATCGCTTGTTTATTACGTGCGCATATCAATTGTGACGTTACTATTTTCAGAATTGTTGGTGTCGACTGGATTGATCGGAAAATCTTTGTAATCATTTTGATTGTCGAGAATTTTTATATTCTATTTTTTAATCAATTTGAAAATAAAATGACTAGTTATTTACTTTATTCTATTTCTCAATTAGGTTGTATTACTTGTCCTGGCTGTGCTTCAGTGTTTTAATAAATGTATTTTGTCAAAAAAAATTCAGGAAGTCTGAGTTACGAATTAAAATCGTTCTTCACCTTCGTGAGGGAAATCCGACTCTTGAACGTGTTGCCTAGCTGGTTGGCAATAAATACACACCATATTCGGCTGCGAGTGCTTCTTCTAAATACTCCATTATATATGCTGAATCATTTACTTACAATTTAAAATCATTCTTAAACAATTTGGATCCAATATTTAAGTCCCTATATCGACTTCGGGATTTCGGTAGGCTCGATTTGACTTAACAGCTGGTTCATATCGAAATTCAGTTGTCATCTTCACAATTCTTTTATTTGTTTATGGAATATATTAACAAACGTTATTAAAGTCAGAACCTAGCTATCAAGTTATGGAACAATTGAGCAAACGGGGTTGACATGATCTGCTCACCCTCCACAAGTCCTTCATTATTTTCTATTACTACAGAGATTAATTTGTGGATCTAGCCGGTTTGACAAATTAAGCAGGTCAGCTTAAATTAACCAACCAAATCGCTATCTGTTTCGGTTGACCCTGTCCTAAGTTTAGGTCTAATTAGGTGAAACAATCTAAACCGTTAAGCAAAAGTTCTATTGGGAATTTTATCATTGAGCAAATAATATATACATGTTGACCGTTAAGTACGTGCATGATGACATTAATAGAGAAAGCATATTGTCATATTGATGGTTTGAGTTGGTCTACACTTGACTCGGCCGGTTTTGTATTTTATATTTGGGGTGTTTGGCTATTCTTTGGTTAAAAATAGAAGTGCTAAGTTTTAAGTTTTGAAGTCAAAAGCTAATAGATGAATTTTTATGAATTTATTTGGTTCAATGATAAAATAGTTGTAGGAGGCTAGGCCCCTCGCAACCATTTTTTAAGTTGTGTAAACATCACCATTAGATTTAACAATCATTTGAATTGTTTAAACACCGTCACTAGATTCATGATATTTAATCATCAGTGTAGCTCAAACACATTGCCTAAAAAGACATCTATTTCTATGGTTATTTTATATTTTAATTTCAATATACATATGTCTTAATTTAATATAGAAATTTAAATTTTTAATTATTATTGTATCTTTCTATTTAAAATTGTTTAATAGTAAAATGAAATTGATGGAAGCGAAACTATAAATTTAATATTCATCTTTTGATGATTTAATAAAAGTGACGATTGATAATTGAAATGCTTTTCTAACTAAAATCATAAGATGGTTATATGTCATGGTCATAGTATACTAAAATCTAAGATGACCAACTTTTCATTATATATGATTTTAAATAATCATGTATAATTAAAATATTGGCGAAAAGTGTTACATGTCATATGTCATGGTCATTATCATATTAGAAATTGTTTGAGGAATTGCTATAACAAAATGTTATATAAATTAGAAATGAAAAATATAAAAATATTACTATCATCCGCAGATACCGGCCTGTAGCAAAACTTTTCATGATTTATATAAAACCGATTACTTTCCGTAAAATGAAACAAACAGGGGAAGGAATCCATATTACTCAGCAGTTGTGATGCAGTCAACGTGTCACTAAACCCTTCCATCGCTGTAGCAACTACACACGCGTCAATCTGTGCAATGAAAGTAGTAACACGTGTTGGTCATTCCTTTCTCCATCATCTACACGTCTTGATCATCCATACAGCCATAACTGTGTTTAAATAGTTCACTCTTACTACAAATCAAACCATCATCAACGTTGCCTTGCGAAGAGAGAAAAAGAAAACAAAATATTTAGAAGCGTGTGGTAGACAAAAGAGAGAAGATTATGGCTTCAGGACAGGAGAAAAGGTCGGAGCTGGATGCACGGGCAAAGCAAGGAGAGACTGTTGTTCCTGGTGGCACGGGGGGCAAAAGCCTCGAAGCTCAGGAACATCTTGCTGAAGGTAATTTATGTTATTTCGACTCTTCATTTTGTTTCAAGTATCTATAAACATGAATTTGGACATTTCAACATTTATTTTAGACAAGAAATTTTCAAATTTGCTGAGTCTTGTATTCGAACAGCTATTCCTGTTAGAACATTTTTAATTTTTTTTTGGTATATGAGTTTTATTTGTGCATGTGTGTAAATCTTTGTATGAACAGGGAGGAGCAAAGGAGGGCATACGAGGAAGGAGCAGCTAGGAACAGAAGGGTACCAGGAGATAGGGACAAAAGGCGGGGAGACACGAAGAGAGCAGATGGGGAAGGAAGGGTATGAGCAGATGGGGCGCATGGGTGGTCTCGCTACCAAAGATAAATCCGGAGCTGAGCGCGCTGAAGAGGAAGGCATCGACATCGATCAGTCCAAGTTTAGAACCAAGTCCTAATTAGTCAGTACCTCGTTATAGTGTCACTAACCTCAGCTTGCTTAGCTTTGTACCAGTGTTGCACTCTTGTGTATGTTTCTCAGTTGGTGTTGGTAGTCTCGTTTTTTGCCGTCGAAAATAGCCGCTTTTTTTTTTCTAGTGTCTAAAGACTATCTAATAAGGTGACAGTGTGTTAGGTGTTGGATAATCATGCGTGCGTGTGCATGTTTGTCGAGGATAGCATTGCATCCTTGTTGTGTAATCTTAGTAGTGATTTGGTTTTGGTGTAAGCGATATGCAGGACTTGAGACCCTGTATGTTTGCGTCTTTGGTAGCAGCTGGGTGTAAAAATGAAATTGCTCTTTCGTTTCTACTGTTGGTTTTATGTCTGACAATATGAATTGCTCTAGTGTTCCGTTCATTTACATCATCGGCGCTATCAGATTCATAATGATACTCTTGAAAAATTGATGAACATGAGCGCCATGCAAGTTCAGTTCTCTAATACTAATCGATATATATAGTGTTACTTTTGAGATGCAGCTGAGAATGTTGGCGACTTACATAAAATAAGAATGAACAGTGGAGTGAGGAAGGGGTTCGTGATATCTCGATTGAAATCGGGAAATGCATCCAACAATAGCATAAACGAGTTGAAAATGAGGGGTCAGTGGCGTACTGGCGTATGCTGTACTTAAAACGTAACGTATTAAAAGAAGTGCTTGCGTATTTTTTATAGGCCAGAAGTTGGGAAAGTGTTTATTTCTTTTAAATTAAAGTTTTGGCATGTTTTGAGCTGCAGTATTATTTTAGTACCACAGTAACTAGTTGAGAAGTAACTAGTTGAGAAGCGGCTGCGCGGTGGCCTATAAATATTATATTAATGGTTCAAAATTAATATTTGTATAATAAAATAAATTTACGGCGGTTTATAAAAATTATATTATTGATTCAAAAATTATATTTTGTAAATTAAATAAATTTTATATTATAAGCATCTCGATGCAATACCAATATTAATATTTAAAATTGCAAAATTTGACCATAATTCATGAGTGAAAAAATGAAAATAAATTTCTATATATAATTAACTATATAAAGCACAACAAATCTTAATTTTAGTTATGTTTTTTTAAAGATAATCATGTTCTTCACTAACAATGTCATTAACTTTTCCAAACACTACTACTTTTTAGACATAAATATATACATCACTCCTGCATATAAAAAATATACAGTTCCTTAACAGAACTGATTGATGACATCTAGCCATATACATCGATTGTTTAATAAAACAAGACAATAAAGCTTGCAAAAATATGGGTGTGTAAAAGTTTAAAAGATATTGAGATGCAACTGGTATATAACCATCATTGCTTGCAACAACCTTTATTTTCTTAATACTGTATAAACAACCTTCACTTAAAAGGTGCTTGAACTGAGCACAGATATTGTGGAAGTGTTGCATGAATAATATTTTCCTATATACAAAGTAATTCATATAAAAATTAACAACAACAAACATGTCCGATGAACAAAACAAATATTATAAAAGAATAACGAACAAACATATATCACTAATAGTTAATTTATTGATTTTTTCGTCCATCAATATCATGTCAAGACTATATTCTTCTCCCGTGTTAGGATTTGTCAACTCCCACATCCTACAAACTATTGATGGGGAAGACAAATAAGCTCAAAAAAATTGTGTGTGTTAAATATTATGATGTCTGACCTCAATTTATAGGGGTTGATTTGAGAAAAGACCGGCTTATCAAAAATACTTTCTATTTTTGATATAAATCTTTTCCAAAAATATGATGATAGTTTCAAATTCTAATTTAATTTTGAAATTTTGAAAAAGGTAGTTCTAATATATTCTTCAAATATATCCATAATTAAACAAGACAATTTTATTTTTGATATTTGAGAAAAGACCGGTTTAGCAAAAATACGTTTTGTTTTTGATATACACATTTTCCAAAAATATGATGATAGTTTCAAATTTTAATTTGATTTTGATATTTTCAAAAAGGTAGTTTTGAAATTTTCTTCAAATATATCCGAAACTAAGAAAGACAGTTTTTATTTTTGATATTTTTTTATCCAAAAATTTTAAAAAAATTAGAAAATTAGAAAAATAGAACAGAGTTCTCAGAGAGGCGCCACCTAAACGACCTATGCTTCTACTTTATATAAGTACTAGTTGAGAAACCGCGCGTTGCGGCGGCCTATAAAAATTATATTAATGATTTAATATTAATATTTGTAGAATGTAATAATTTTGTGGCTATCTATAAAAAGTATATTAATGATTAAAAATTAATATTTGTAGGATAAAATAAATTTTATGTTATAAAAATCTTGATGTAATACCAATACTAATATATAAAATTGCAAAATTGGACTATAATTCATGTTGAAAAAATGAAAATAAATTTTTACACGTAATTAACAATTTAAAGCACGACGAATCTTAATTTTATTTGTGTTTTTTTTTTGAAAAGAAATCATGTTCTTACATTGTCACCATCCTATAATTTTCTTTGGATTGATTGTGCACAAAAACATTTAACTTAAATCCGTGAGATAGCGGTCTATAATTAACTTTGCTTGTAACAACTTTTCTTTTTTAATATTGTTTGAACAGTCTTCACTTAAAAGTTGCTTGAACGTAGCAAACAGATAATGTATGAATGATTTTTTCACGTGTACAAAGTAAATCATATAAAAATTAACAAATACAAACATGTCCGATGAACAAAACAAACATTATAAAAGAATAACCAACAAACATACATCACTAATAGTTAATATATTGATATCATCCATCAATATAATGTCAAGACTATATTCTTCTCCCGTGTTTGGATTTGTCGACTCCCACATAGCTGTCTAAAACTACCTTTGCTTGCAACAACCTTTATTTTTTTTAGTACCGTATAAACAGCCTTCACTGTTCGTTGTAGAAGAACGACACCACCGAGTTAGAAATCGAGCAAGAGAACTATCACCAGAAAGAGGTAGGGTTATGGCATTGAGACAGAGTAGGTTGTGTCTAGATAATCCAAAATTCTACAACCTATAGGAGTATTTATAGGTGCAGAGAGACTTGTGTGCTACTTTTTCCCATAATTAAATAATCTGAAACAAAATCAGATTAAAACTTTCAAGTTGCTATATTCTATAAATAATCTGAAAAAAAATTAAATTCTGAAACTTGCTTCTAATATATCCGAAACTGAAAAAGGTAGTTCTAATTTTTGATATTTTTCATCCGAAAATTCCAGAAAATTAGAAAAATAGAACGAAACGATGTGAGAGACGCCACCTACACGCCCATCGCTTCTCCTTTATATAGAAACAAAATCAAATTTTCAAACTACTATATTCCATAAATAATTTGAAACAAAATCAGATTCTGAAACTTGTTTCTAATATACCCGAAACTAAAAAAAGTCGTTCTAACTTTTGATATTTTTCATCCAAAAATTCCAGAAAATTAGAAAAATAGAACGGATCGATGTGAGAGGTGCTACCTACACGCCCCTCGTTTTTCCTTTATATAAGTATATTTATATTAATTTAAAAGTTTCACCTATAAGTCCGAAGGACGTGAAAATATTAGGTTTTTTTTGGACTAGTTTTCATTTTTAAAATTTGATTTTACTACTGTATAGAGGATCGTTTTAAAAATTCTTTTATAGTAATTTTTTATTATATTAATATCTAATAGGGCTATAAATTAAAAATATTTAAATACATAAAATAAAAATTATTACTCACTTACTAATTATCTTCTCATTTACGGTAATAAGCATATTTTTAAATGGTACCGATAATTATAAGGAGGAAGTAATTTTTATATTATGTGTCGAATAATTTTTTGATATTTAAATTCATTTGATAAAAAATTATTAATATAACAATAAATTATCATAAATTATTTTTTAAAAGTAATCTTCTACATATTTATACGATCAAATTTATATAAATTATTAAAAAAAAAATATGACTTATAAGTTGGAAATTAACTTATAAATTTATGATACAAATAGTACGGATAAGTTATTTTTAGATTTGTAAATCCGATAGTATGAATAATTTCTGACTCATCTGGCCAAACAACCTTGGATATAAAAAAAAAAGAAAAAGGATTAACGGTCATACATGTACTTGCCTTATCTTGAGTTTTCATTTTACACTTGAATTTACTGTCCTCTAGAATATGCACCAACTTACGTGTTTCGATCAGTGGCAGAACCAGGAGACCAACTCACCCGGAACTCAAAAAATTTAACAACATTTGATTGAAGGAAAAATATCAATTAATACAAAGATTTTTGAAATTTACCCGGGGCTCAAAAAATTGCTTTATAACATATTTAGAGAACATCCGGGGCTAAAAAAAAACATCTACTGGTTTTTTTTTCTAGCCGGGGCTCCAGCTCCCCTTCGCCCTTGGCTTCTATATATATTGGTATTTCAAGTGATGAAAAAACCGATAGGCAATATTTTTCATATTTTGGATTGATGAAGAGATCCTAACAATTTTTTTATGATATACTCTAAGTCATTTTGATTGACCAAGAAAAGCAACCAAGTCCCGGCATTTTTCCCTGACTCCTCTCTATCTCCATATGCACCCATTATTATATTAATTAAGTGAATCACTGGTTTCTGAAATATATAATAGTTTCAATACTATGCAATATATGTATCATATCTCCATCTGCACGTGATTGGTATATCAAGTGATTCATGAGCTTGTGGATTAGTTAAATGATCTAAACATAATTAAAACCACGTCAAACTTGTAAGTAGGTTACTGAACTCAAAAAAATTGGATTTAACTAAGACATGTAATTCAAATTTGCAATCAAGTCACCGTTGTTAAGAATCATATATATCGACATTTAATTGAAAAGTGACATACCACACTAATTTGTTTAGAATTTTCCACTTTATTTTGATGACCAGATATAATCATTATGCTAAAATCTATGCCAATCCTTTCGCGAAATCATAGAAAATGCCCCTTTTATAACATTTATAGTACACAGGTGTCCAAATATCATTTTTCCCCAAGTATGTTCAATCTACCTACTTGGATACGCATGTGAGGTATGCGTACATATCCGTACTCCTAAACTTAACAGATACAAATTTTTGTATGTAGGTGATTTGAGAATTTGGAGGGAACATCACACCAAGATTGAGGTCGACAGATCGATCAACTTAATGGAGGTTAAAAGATGTGATTGAATGATTAATGTTTGGCGGGTACACGCACTTGACGATAACGCATCTAGTTATTGCACACGCATAACCTTTATACGTACAGTTTCAAGCACAATTTTTTGTGTGTAAGTCAAATGAGTCAGAAGATTTGTGAATACATAGGAGGATGTGTTATGGCCTTGTGAGGTGTTGAGGTTGAGGGACAAAGCATTGGGACTAAGGAACATAGAATATACATGAATGTTATGATTCACATGATAAAACATAAAAAGGGTTAAGGAAAGAGGGAGAAGAATGATAATACGCATACATGTCATGCATATATGCCCGTGCGCATTTACAAAATCTGAATGTAAAGTGTGATTTTGGACAATTATTCTGCAGATTGATACTTTAGTCATGTGTGTAAATAAAAGAATATATATACGAAACTTACCCGTGAAATCATACTCGTACATCAACAGTAAAAAATTATTTTATTAGAATGGGTTTTATATCATTTAAACCACCCGCTTCGACCGAAAATATCAAGTAGGCCACCGGTTCTAACGGCGTCTCATTTAAAACACCCAAAGTCGAATATATATCTCTCTGTTAACTCCAGTTCAAAACCCTAACAGAAAACGTTAAAAATTTGAAACTTCTGTTAGTTTAAAAGAAAACGACTCTATTTGCTGAGGTGGAAGTGCCACATGGTGTCTCGTCATAATCCCAGTGGCAATTGACTATCTGCACTTAAAATAAAATCTAAAAGAAGTCAAGTCAAACACTTACATTATTACAATAATAAAAAGAAAAACAAGTGAATTAAACATCGTATTAGAGTCGATTGATAATCAGAGTCGATAAACACCGAGTACTGTATATTGGGGGTAAAATCCCTAAGCGCGATCAAGTAGCAAATCGAGCAATCAAGCAGTGCAAGGAGCAGCCTTGAGGGATTCTCACCTAAGGACGATCTCATCAAGGTAAATCTCATCATTCATAATACTAGGGTTTATGCGATGTTAATGATATCAGGGTTTATGCACTGTTCACAATATTAGGGTTTATGTTTGTTGCTTTTTTGATCGGGTTTGTTGTTGTTTGTTTCTTTGTGTTATGATGTTAATATGTATGTATGATGTTTTACGACTATTGCATGTGACAGTATGACGATTACTGTCGAGATCAACCACCATGGTTCTTTCAACAATGATGCTAGAAACCCTCGCTATATAGGAGGTTATGTTGATGTTATTAAGGAGTTTGATGCAGACACACTGTCGTTTAGGGATTTAGGAGAGTTTGCTGAGAAGTTTAATTATAATCCCGAGTCTTTAGCTCATTTTAAGCGTGATGGGAAAAATATGTCCAGTGGAATGAGGCTATTATATGATGATGAATCAATAAGAGATTGTATAGAAGTATCTAAGCCATATGGGAAGATTGAATTGTATATTGATCATTGGCTAGATGAAGGTGAAAATGTAGGTAATGACAAAGGTAAGGAGGTTGTAGAGGAAGATGATGGAGATGATGGGAATGGGGATGGAGATGATGGGGAAGGGGAAGAGTATGATGATAGTGAAGATGAGGATTATCAGTACAAAGGTACAGAGAGTGAAGAAAGTGAGAGTGATGGGTCTTTTGTTGGTGAGAGTGATGAAGAGCTTCAGAAGAATAAGAAAAATTGTAGGGACTTTAGGGAAGATCTGAGGAAGGCAATGGCCACCCCTGCAGATGCAGAATTTGAGGAAGATGAGTTTGATTCTGATGAATTGAGGTCTGTGGACTCTTCCAGTGAGGATGAAAACCAGAAAATTGGGTACATTGGGCCAGTAACAATAAAAAGAAAAGTGAGGAGAAAGGTACATGGTTGTTCAACTAGGGAGGGGGGTAAAATCAAATGGAGTGCAGGCATGGCTTTTCTGAACATGGAGGAGTTTAAGAGTGCTGTGAGATTGTATGGATTGGAAGAGAGGAGAGCTGTGAGGTTCACCTGCAATGAACCACATAGGTGTCATGTCAAGTGTGAGGATGGGTGTCCTTTCAGGATTTGGGCAAGGAAGCAGAAAGACAGTGATGTTGTTGAGATAAAAACACTAGTCAATGAGCATCAGTGCACAAAACCATACAAAAATAGGCTTGCAAGTGTGAGATATTTGACTGAGAAATATGGTGACAGGATTAGAAAAAATCCACAGTGGAGAGTGAAGGAAATGATTGAAACCATAAGGAATGAAATGGAAATTGAAGTGCCTTGGATTAAAATCATGAGACTGAGAAAAGCTGCACTAGATGGTGTTGAGGACCAACTGAAGCTGCATTACTCTAGAGTTAGAGATTTTGGTTTTGAAGTTGTAGCCTCCAGCTTCCTGCAAAAACCATTGTTATCAAGCTGCTCGAAATTAACTAACAAAAATTGACCAACGTACCTTCGATTTACAACAACTCCAGAAACGCCTCCCTGGATTCTTTATAGTCCATGAGGTACGTAATCGAGCATAAGAAGCACAGTGACAAAGCACCATGCTATTTCCCCACCTTAGAGATGATGTATTTGACGTGGAAGACATGGAGCTCTCCCCTCTCAAACTAATTAAAATCAAGGATAGAACCCTAATTTACTTACAGTGGCTGTATATATAGACGGGTCAGGCAAGAGAAGAGAGAAATCGGGTCAAACTAGCCATTACCTGCCACCTAATCGAAGCGCGACACGTCAGCTGCCACATCAGCTTCTCCGTTAGGATTTTGAACTGGAGTTAACGGAGAGATATATATTCGACTTTGGGTGTTTTAAATGAGACGCTGTTAGAACCGGTGGCCTACTTGATATTTTCGGTCGAAGCGGGTGGTTTAAATGATATAAAACCCTTATTAGAATGTTTCTCAAATTCGGTATTATGAACATATAAACACAGATAATTTGGTTTTTCATTTTTAAAATGGAACAAATAGAAAAAGAAAAAAAATTATAGAGTAATAAAGAGCTTTACACTACTTACCCATAGAATCTACTTTCTCTTTCTCAACACACTTCTCAAAAGATAAAAGTCTTGAGGGGGATGATCGCACATATTTTACTGCATTCCGAATCTTTGTAATGCTATCATCCTCCTCGACCAGACCTTCTTTGACAACTAGATTTAAAATGTGCGCACAACATCTAACATGTAAGAATTCATTGTCTAATATTGTGTACTTCCATCTTTTAGTTTTTCTTTTCAACTCAGCGATGACTGTATTATTTGAATTGGCATTATCCGCTGTCAATGTAAAAAGCTTTTCTATTCCCCACTCCAACAACCAGGATTCCACACACCTGCCAATAGTCTCACCCTTGTGATTTGCGACTTGTCTAAAATTAATTTCCTCTTATGTAATTTTCAATTACAATCAATCCAATGAGCAGTCAAACACATATAGTTGATATTTTGAATTGAAATCCATGTATCTGTTATTAAACATACTCGCTGATTTTTTAACATACTTTTTAACTTAGCTTTCTCCTCCCCATATATTTGCATACAATCTCTCGCAGTTGTTACTCTTGATGGTATAGTAAATTGGGCACTAACGTATTACTATATGCAATAAATCCCGCTGCTTCCACAAACCTAAATGGCAACTCATCACGAATGATCATCTTAGCCAACGCCTTCCTACAATGTTCATATTTATAAACATGATTTCTCAATAAGCCTGTGTTACTTTGGTCATCATTTTCACGCTTAGCTGTAAAACTCAACAGAGATTGTTTGTCACGATTAATTCTAAGAGGATATTTTTTGTATTGACTCTCTAAATGTGTCCTCATATTAGTAGTCCCGTTTCTTTTCTTTTGACAAGCATATGAAACTCCACAATAATTACAAACATTTCGAGGATTTTTAAGATATTCATTCATGTGAAAATGATCCCAAACATATGACTGTTTCTTTTTTCCAGGGGGGTTGGCAATGGTGTACCTTCATCAACGTTAATTGGTGTATCACGATTGTTGTTCCTCTCCTCTTTCGGGATGGATTCGTCTAATTCCATAACAGCTGATGTATCTTTCTCCATTGTAACTACACAAAATCCCAATAACATATGTATAAGAAAATGATGGGTAACTACATAAACTTAAATTGGATTTATACACAAACAGAGATTTACCAGAAAATGAAGATAACGGTAGTAGAGATCTGAGAGTATTATAATTGAGCAGCTATTGGGTGTTGGTTGAGTGGCGGGGATGAATGGAGTCAGAGAGTAGGGTTATATTGATTGGGCTTTAGTTTTGGGGTTGGATTTGTACTTATCTACTGTAGTAGCATTGATTTATAGATCTTATACTATCAAAAAATTAATATTATATAATATATTTGTGTATAATTTATTAATTTATATAGTATAAGAATATAGTTTTAAAAATATAAATTATAATAAATATATATTTGCGGTTTGCGGTTGTGATTTAGATTTTGCGGTTTTTAAATATTTAAAACCGCATCCGAACTACAAATAAACGATTATTTAAAATTTCATTTACAACCAACTCACATTTTACGATTATCCACACAATACGATTCGGATGCGATCAACGGTTAATGCGGTTGAGAGGATGGTCACTGCACCCCTGCTACTATTCGGTATTTCCCCTTTTACAGTGATACGGTCACAAAACATACAAAACATTCTGCGCTAGGGTTTTGACTGTCCCTCACTCACTCAAAAATTCAAAAAGGCGGGAGATACATACACAACTAATCTCTACAATCCACTCTATTTCCTCCACTTCAAACGGCGATTCGCCTCTAACATGTCCGCCGGAGCTCGCCACCTCACCGTCATCGGCGAATTCAAGCCGTTCGGCCTAATCGCCGAAGCTTTGGACGGAAAGCCGTCGGAAAACGTCACCGACAGCTACCATTACTTCCTGTTCGATCCGGAATTGACAAAACAGAGAGAGGAAGATGATGAATTTGAAGGCTCGGGTACTTACAGTGATCGCGGTGATCACGAGCTCTTTATCAGAGGAAACAGGCATGTCTCTTACCACTAGTTGGATAGAAACTCTAATTGAGTATCGTAAAGTCTAGAATTCTATAATTAAGTTATTTGGAGCTCAGGTAGTTTCCTTTCCAGTGTGTGGATAGAAAGTTTAATCGCGTATCTAGAATGTTACAATTCGAGTTTGAGATGTTTGTGACTTGTTTTATTTTGTTGGTGCGAAGATGAGATTAATTACTTGGACAGTTATACCTCTGTATGTAATCGAATGAACTTATAAAAGATTGTACATATTTTTTGTTCATTTTTAACTTTTATTTTAAGGAATTTTGTTTCCAATTTTGCGTTGGTTTTATTATACTAAAAAGCTTTTTGCAAACCTTTGTTCCTTATTCTTATTTATCCCAGTGAGAAAATTTATTCATAACCAGACCATATAATTTTTGTTCGACAGTTGTATACATCTAGGATTTCGTAATCTTAGTTTGAGATATTTACTACTTTTTTTACTTTGTCTGCCCGGAGGCTAGAATTGATTTCTACATTTAACAATTGTATAAATGTGTGGTTAGTTGCTTACATGTGTGCATTATATATCGTATTTAATGCAGTATTTTTCAGTCAGGTTTTTTAGTCTATACTTATACCCAGTGTTATTAAAAACGCATATGCGCACACATATGCGAGGTGCGATGCGCTGCGCAACTGAAGTGCATCGCTTCAAGGATGCGATGCGCTCGCTTTTATGAGCTTCGAGCGCTTATTCCCAATTCAAAAAAGCACAAGATAAGCGCTTCTGTTAAGATGAGTCATTTTTAAAGGAAATGGGTCACATTATGTAACATTTATGACCTTTTTGTGTATTCTGTATCTCATTTTCATGCCTTTTGCTATGTGATTACATTTTAGTGTAAATTTATATTACTCACACAGACAATTGTAACTATAACAGGATAATATGGACAATAGGCTCGCGAGTTCATAAGAGATTCACTTCAGCCTCCCCGATCATCATGGTATATCTCTTTTTAATTAGCCTAAGTTTTTGACGCTGCTGCATTCCTAAACAGGCTTGCGAGTACATAAGTTATTCCCTTCCCCCTTGTCTCTGATAGATGATGTCATTGTCTTAGACCTTTACTAAAATTTATCAGAAGTTTGAGGCGTTAGAGTTCGTACTTTTTGGTGCATTTTTAATGGTTTCTTTAGTTGTCTAGATCTAATTTATTGGCATTCAAAATCTATGTGAATCCTAATTATCTATGAATGCAATGCTAGGTATTATATTGATTCTTTTAGTGTCTCTTGAATTTTTTTGTTCACGCATTTGGTAAGCTCTACAGGGTCTCTAGAAAGTCTCGATTCTTGTATCTCCTGATATTACTTAATTAGCTTTCCTGTGCCAGTACTGTACTATAGATTGTGGGTTTCAGGATTTAGCCCATACATTGGTGTGGGCCTTGGGCGATTAAAGGTTGTATAATAATTGTGGGTGGATTATTTATTATAAATTGTACCTCTTGGTCACGGTTAGGTAACTTGTATAAGAAGTATGGTATTTCTCGATGACCAGATTGTGATGGCTATATATATATATATATATATATATATCTATATTATATTTATATATATAGGGTTCTACTCCAATACAAACTATTAAAATACAAAATAAATACAAACCACTGCGTTTAAGTAGAATGGTAAGGGTTTTGGGACCGAGGATGGACCCCGAGATGGGCTTAAACGGGGTCTAAGTGGGGCCTAGTAGGGTCGGGGTGGGGCCTAGTGGGATCATGACGGGACCAAGTTTTGGCTCTTAAAGTTGTCTGGAGCCTGTCCAGGGCCTGTGCGGAAGAGCCTCGACAAGGCTCTAGAGGGCCCGGGGTGGATTGAGTGGGGGCGAGGTGGGCCCTAGATGGGTGATGACACATAGGGGGTTGGTCAGTGTTATCGAAAGCATTAAGCGCACCGAGGCGCAAAAATCTTTGGAGCCTAGGCGCAAAGCGCAAGAGTGAGGCGCGCGCTTCTTTGAAGCTAGGCGCATGTTTTACAAATTTTTTTATTCATTATTTAGGATATATGTATATAGTTTTATAACATAGTTTATACTTCATAATATATTAAATCGCACTTTAAGCAAAAAATAACTTAATTTATCCTTTATTATATATTAAAGAATACTTTTAGATGGAAAAACAATCCTAAAATTAAATATCAAAATTCAAAAATTTATGTTTCATAGGCAGAATTCCAGGCTTCCAGCTCCCAACAGGTAGATATTTTATCAATCATCTTTACCAAAGTCATCTTCATCGAAGTCTTCATCTTCAAAATCCTGATATGAGTCATCTGACTCTTCATCATGTATTAAATAATTAAAGTGTTCTCTTCAAATTCAAATTCCTGTTCTTCTTCTTCTTCGTCCTCATCTATTAAACGTCGAGGCCTCTTACCTCTGCTCTTTTTTGAATTTGAGGCTGATTTTCATTGCGACCTCGAGTTATATGCAGGCTTTCTAGCACCTGAAGCTTTTTCAACTGTTGACCAAATTAGTCCATCATCATCGGAGAAGACCTGCTCATCATCTTCATCTGATTCCCCGTCCAGGTTTCCAACCAACCACTCATTGCTTTCATCAACATCAAGGAGTGATATAGGGTTAATTTTATCTCTTAATTCAAAGCGACGTCTCAATGCTCTGTTGTATTTGACATATACTAAATCATTTAGTTTTTTTTGTCGGAGTCTATTATAGCCTTTTTATTTGGGCCTAAAATTCTTTTTTTTGTTGTTGTTGTGGGTTGGTACTTTTGGGCCTTAAAAGTGACCCAAAATCCTTCTTTTTGTTATGGGCTAGTACTTTTGGGCCTTAAAAGTGGCCCAATAACATTAGATATCTTATTATGCGCTTTGCTTCGCTAAAGCGCGCTTTTCGACCGCTTCGTGCTTAAGCGCACTTTGTGCTTCAAGGCTAAAAGCGTGCGCTTGATTGAAGTTGTTTCGCCTCGACATATATGAGGCGCTAAGGGTGCGCTTTGACTGCCTAGGCGCGCTTTTCACAACATTGGGGTGGGTGATGGGGTTTAGGTATAGTTTCCCTTGGTTTGTATTTTACTCCCTCCGTCCCACAGTACAAGTCTCTTCTGAAAGAATTTTTTTTCCATAATACTTGTCTACTTTTAGTTTCCAATGCAAATATATTGATATTATTCTAAAATTACCCTTCTTGAAAGTTGTATAACAATTAATCATAAGAGTCTACATTCATGCATTTATTAGGGGTACAAGTGAGAAAATATTATCTAATTAATGTTTTCTTAATACGCGTTATTTTTTCAAAAGAGACTTGTATTGTGGGACGGAGGGAGTCTTGGTTTTATTTTAGTGGTTTGTATTTGAACAATTGCCTACACACACACATATCATATTATGTTTGATAGATATGAGGAGTGGATGCTTGAGATCATTGATTGATTTTATTATTGGTAACGGTTTGATTAATATTACAAGTTAGGACGTGGTTGTTTCGCTGATAAATTTGTTGTTTTGCTTTTAGTCTTTTACTTGGTGAGTTAACATGATTTAGAAGTCGAAGTTATATTTATATAAGTCATGACCTCCCTCAGTGGAACGTGTCAACTAATAATTTGATTTTTTGTGTGCTCTGCATTAGTTTGGTGAATTTAGTATAGTGTCCCTTTTTAGTTGTCACATTTCTATTTTTGTTGGTCAAATTGACTAATCTTTGACAAGAGATTATAAATCTTTCTTTTATTATTTTAAAAAACTTAAAATTACATCTTAAAGTAGATTAAAAGTTATTTCCGGTGACATATTTTTTTTTTAATTTTTTCAATTGATAAAATATTAATAAATTTCAGTCAAACTTTGGTCAATTTGACTGTCACAAAACCAAAGGTGACAACTAAAAAGGATGGAGGGAGTAATAGGTAATTGTCATTTAGGTTGTTTAATTTCTTAAGATTGATGCAAAAAATCAACAGGGAATGAGCTTGTAAATCCATGTATGTAGATAGGTATAAGATAACAATGTAGGTTCAAACATGCACTCATGCTTGCATACATACGATGCAAGAGGTCACATACTTGATTGTTCCAGGGCTCATGAATAGCTGAAAAATAGAAATCGTGTATATATATATATATATAATATAGGCAAATGATCAAATAGAAACTACTAAAATAGAAACTAAATAGAAACCAAGAGAAACCCCCTCAATATGACATCACCCACACAGGGCCCATTCCCGGCCCCACTCAATCCAGCCCAGGTCTACTAGAGCCTCACCATGGCTCCCAACAGCCTCGGATAGGCTCCATATATGCCCAAGAGCCCCACTATGCACCACCCCGGCCCCACCAGCCCTTACCAAGACCCACGTCGAGGTCCATCCCCGGCCCCACAAACCTTCGCATGCAATTGTTTTTATTGAATTGGTTTCTATTGGTGTTCACACACACACACACACACACACTATATATAGCACTTTCAAATTTGAACTTAGGTACTAATAATGTCCACCTTGTTGCAATATATTCAGTCTATCCTGGATTAAGTACCTTAAAATTTCTTTTGCTAGTTAGATCCTTACATTGGTTAGTAGAACCGAGTTTCTTCTTGTAAAATTCCATCTTAGTATGTTTGGTCCTCCCATGAAAGTTCTAGTCTGAAGCTGTATGAATGCCTATGTGGTATTAATGCAAAACCGCACATACAAACTCCTATAACACTAGTCCCAGACAGATATTAGATATCTACATGTGCTTGCACTTGTCTTATTTTCAGTTCAAGCATAGTCTAGGTCTTGAAATGGCTTTTAAATCAACTTTCAGGCTTGCTGGTGCAGAATGGGTGACAAGTCAGAAGCTCTGCTTTGTGTTCTTCACACTGATTGTCTGACAACTTGTAACATTTCAGGTTAGAACATTGTGAGTCTGTTAAATTCGTTATTTGTCTTTTCACATTTTTTCATGAGTTCTATGTTGCTTTGTAGTAGATGCTTGTGTCATTTTCTGTAGCTGTTTAGATTTTCTGTAGCTGTTTAGATTTAATTCATCCATCTCTTTACTTTTTGTTGCCTTTTATGTTAGTACCCACAAGATGCCAAGGAGGATGCTACTTGGGCACTTCCATTTTTCCTTAGTATCTTCTTACATAGCTACATTAATGTAAATTATTACTCTTAGGTTATTAGTTTACTAGTCACAAATCACAAGTATAAGCAAGTACTTATTATAATTTAATTTTATATTATCATTTACTACAGGTGACACGGTGTCTGTTCCCTTGTCTCGCCCTGTTATATCAATATGGCCCCTTCCGTCTGGTTTACTCCTCCAAGTGGCTGAAGCAAACTCAACATGTGGTCCTTTTTCGTCTTCTAGCCCATCACTTATTTCTCGTGATATGTTACGAGTGAAAAGAGATATAAAGGGTTACAGTCCTCAGAATCTTTTTGGATTTACTAGCCAATTTGATATTACTACTAAAGATGGATCTTCATCCTCACATCTGATTTTGAGGGACCCATTGGCAGAACCAGAAGTATGCACTTACACTATTACCAGACAATGAAAGATACAAATATACAATTCTTTGGACTTTTAGTTCAATATTTGTTCCTTGAAATGTACTTCATTACATTCTTTTCTGTTTTATACAGTTTTTTTGTTTATTGATTATTGTTTCTCAGTCAACTTACATCGAGGAAAGAGGTAAATTGTGCTTATTGAAAGAGTTTGATGAGAAAACCATTTGGACAGGTGAACGGATCCCTCTTATGGCATCATACAATAAAGGTTTTTTTTAATATTGGTTCCATCTTATTTTTCTGGGATTTTCGTCATTCCCCTTTCCCAAGAAAAGAACCCTACTTGAAGCTTGTAATTTCTTTTCCCACTTTAAATACTATGAGTGACTTTTGTTTCAGGAAAAATGCAGCACTCTTTGTGGGTAGCAGAGCTTGGTAATTCTATAGTTGAAGTGAACAATTCCAAATTATCTGACATGGTTCCTGCTGAAGTGTTTCCAAAACAGCTTTCATTCCGGAGAATTTGGCAGGGGAAGGGTGCACAAACTGCAGCTAGTAAGGTCACCATATCTAAATCCCACTCTTTTGATGTTAGTCTGTTAAGTTCAAATATTTAGAAGAATTTATGTTGGATGTGAACGTCTGAATATTGGGTGCCCTAAACTTAGATATGAATGTAAGAGCTACAAATGCTAGGGTCTCAGCAAACTTAGGCACAATCTCGATGCCTGCCTCATACAATACTCACTTATAGAAATGAAGAGAAAAACCTCAAAATGCCATAAAACTAGAACACTAAAAGTTGTTAAACCTACCCAACTAGTTTGAATTAAAAGGTGTCACTAAGTTGAGTATAATTTTTGGTGCCACTTCAGTATCAATGGAATTTGTAAACATGCGTGGGGTGTTGGGAAATTCCTTGGGGTTTATATGCGCAAGAATGCTTCCGTAAAGCTAATTTATATTGCATTGTTTTAATTCCTTGGATGTTATTACTTCCATTCTCGATTTATCATCTTTTTCTGTAATTAGAAATAAATCAAAATCAAGGTAATTTACAGATTATTTTGTGATTTAGTGCACAAGATTGGGATTTAATGGTCTAATTATGATTTTCTTAATAATTTTTGTTATCAGGTTTTTCTTGCTACTGATGATGATGCTGTGCCAATTGTCTGTTTTCTTCTCCAAGACCAAAAGAAGCTCTTGTCAGTGAGGCTTCAGACTGTGGATCTAAATAATGAGATTCTCTTTGATATTAAACCTGACATGAGTTGGAGTATACCAGGAATTGCAGCTGTACCCGTTAATGCCACTCGTCCAAGGTATTAGCACGCATGTTACTCTGCTAGTGGTAGATTGATTTGCCAATATATTATTGATGTCATTTTCTTGTAAATTTTCCAATAGATTTGTCTATGCTGAGTAACTATTTTCCTGGCAGAGTAAAAGTAGGGTTGCTACCATATTTGGACATCATTTGTTTGGCTTCAGATAACACCCTTCTTCTTTATGTAAGTGAGAGTTAAGTGAGCGTATTTCTACTCAAGTTCATATTGCAGGAGTTTTTTTTCAAAACTGTACAAGTGAATATTTTTTGCAGTCTGGAAAGCAATGCCTGTGTAGGTACATGCTACCCCCTAATACAAAACCCCTTGATGCACCAACCATGTCTCAAGATCTAAAGATTGTGGGTTTGTCGAATTCTGTAGAAGGGCGCTTCAATGTGATTGTTAATAATGGGCAGGTATGCTAATTGTGGACGTAGTATGTGTTGTTTTTATTTTAGAAGATAAGGCAACATGTTAAGTTGCTGACTTGCTGGGGATCACAATATCAATGTTGTTTACAGAAGAACTTGCTATTGATTGCTATCATTATATACATACGTCCAATTCTCAGGCTTGTGCTATTTAGAAACTTTAGTGCAATATTCATTTCCATGATGCTTAAGAACAGAAAATTAAAAATGCACTTATTTAGCAAAAAAAATTATAAAAGTGCACTTTGTAATTTCTTATCTCGATGTCAGTATTTCTTAGAGTTCATGTATTTTGCGCGGTATAATAACTGCAATATATTATATTGGATAGAAGCATCAAGTGTTGTCTTTCATATGGAGTTTAAGGACTAAATAAAGAAACTCTTTAGAGCTGGAAATTGGTTTCTTAGTTATTTATGTATCAAGAGATTGAAGGATCCTAACTGCAGTTGATAATTGTTTGGATGACTAACATAAAACATGCTACACAATTCCTTTATTTGGATATTTATTATATAGGAAATGCACTTTTGTAGCTTTGCACAATAATCTATGCAGAAAATCACAAAATAAGTTTACATGTTTCATTTGTTGTATGGTCTTCATGTTCATATTAATCTTTTACTTGTGCAGGTCCTCAGATGTGCATTACGTAGAAGCCCTTCTTCATCATTGACAAATGATTGCATCACTGCGATGGCTGAGGGGCTTAACAGTGTTTTTTATAATCATTTCCTTGTGCTTCTTTGGGGTGATACTGATGTGGCTTATTTGGCTAAGAATGATGTTGGTATTCAGTCAGAATGGGAGGCCTTCTGTAGTACAATCACAAAATTGTGCCAAGAGTCCAATACTACAACCCAAATGATTCCAGATTTAGCATCCAACTCATCCTGGGAGTTTTTGCTCAACAGCAAATTTCATAAGAACTACCCCAATTACAGTTTTGTCAAAGGAATATGTCCTGAAAAATCAATTAATCAGCAGGGATCCAATTCGTTTGTTTCATTTGAGGATCATTCACAAACCCATGAAAAATCATCATGTCCTGAGCTACTGATGGAAACTCTGGATACCTTACATGCTGTATATGAAACACTGAAATTAGATAGTCTTCGCAAGAGGTAACCGTCTTCTACCTTATACATAGTTGCTTTTTGTTGATACAAGTATCATATAGCAATCCTTTTTAGTCTATTTTTTAATACCTGATGCTGTTTACTTCAGGTTCTTTTTTTTTGTATCATTTGTTAATAGAATAATTTTGTATATCTTTCAGTTCTATGTGAAAGGAAGTTGGTAAAAGTTTATTTAATTAAATATATGGTGGTTTTGAAGTTACATTTAAACATCGGTCTAAGACTTTAGGTGATCAGTTTACCTCTTTACAAGTGAGAAGTAAGCAACTTTTTAATCAATGTTCTTCATAGAAATATTGCTTTTCTCTTAAGTTATCGATATTGTATATTCTGATGTTTATATGTATTATTAGGTTAGTTTAGTGATTTATCCATTTGGGGCCCATATTTGATTAAGAAGGCCATTTGCAAGCATGTTTTCAGCTTAGAGAATCTTATTCATTGTCTGTCATGTTGAATACCACATAGAAAAGGTTCGTTCATTTTTTTCTAGCTTTGTTGCCTATCTTATGTTGATTTTCATTACAGGGACTTGACCCTTCTGGTGGCGTTGTTAAGTAATGTTGCTGGGTTTCTAGGCGAGGAAAGCTACCTGGATCATTATATACGCGATTTTCCTCGTCTCTTCAAATTCGAGACACGCAGGACAGCATGTTCTCGTAAAACTCCTCCAAGTTTATTTAGATGGCTTGAGAATTGTTTGCGGTATGGTTATAATTCTGTTGAATCATGTGACCTTCCTCCTTTGATCAGTAAAGAGGACAGTAATGTTGTGAGCTGGGCTCGGAAGATAGTTTCATTCTACAGCCTGCTATGCGGTGCAGAATTGCTAGATAAAAAGCTTTCAAATGGTGTTTGCTGTAATGTTTCAAGTGGATCATCTTCTACAAACGAGCAGCGTGCAGTCTTAGCAATGGTTGGGGAGAGATTTGGGCTGCAACAGTTAGACTTGCTGCCTGCTGGTGTTTCCCTTCCTCTGCGTCATGTAAGTGATGAATAATTGTGATTGTGTTCTTTATATGACTAATCTGGCATATAAATTTTTTAATTTGAGACACAGGAGTCATGCACCAGTTTATTAGGTAGGTTATATGTTTGAGTTGCTCTGAGTTTCCAAGTGATAGGTATTCTTGAAAGTTGGATCTATAATAACAAATGCTGCTGCTTTATCTTAACAACTAAGAGTGGTCATATATTATAGTGTCCCATTCCAATTGGGATATCAAAAGCGAAAATCCAGACACTATTAGATACTTTAATTTTATATGTTGTACTCACTCTGTCCCCCTCATTTCTTTACGTTACTTTTCGGGACGTTTTTCCACACTCATTTAAAGTATAGTTCCATAATATATTTTTTAAATTTTTTTTCTCTGAATAAAAATTTGATGCATAAACTTTTATTTCAAAAAAGAAAATTTTAGAAAAAAGTTCTACAACTATACTTTATAGGAGCCTCAAAATGCGTGCAAACAGTGAACGTAAACAACCACGGGGGACGGAGGGAGTATGATTATTAATTCACAATTGCTGTCCACTATGTTAGCGTACCTTTGCCGTAGGTAATTAGTGTATATAAATAGCCATATATGGTTATGCGTTTATGTCTCAGTTCACAAAGGCCCTCGATTGGCTAATTTGTCGCATTTAAATACTTATTTTAAACCTTGTAGGCGTTGGATAAATGTCGTGAGTCTCCTCCAACTGATTGGCCCGCTGCTGCTTATGTTCTTCTTGGTCGAGAAGACCTAGCTTTGTTGTGCTCGGCGCATTCAAGAAAATCAAAGGAAAATGAACCTCACACCAACATGAACTTGATTTCCATGTCCACTCCTTACATGCTACATCTCCATCCTGTGACAATACCTTCCTCAACTTCTGATACAAATGAATCGGAAATCACCAAGTTGGAGGATACAGATTCTGTTGATGGATCTTTAAATGATGGTATGGAGCATATCTTTAACTCTAGCATGCAGCTGAGATATGGTCGTGATTTGCGAGTAAATGAGGTATGTCGTACATAATGCCTGCTTTCTTTAGGCTAGCATATTAAATTATGTATAAACTTAGTAAGACACTCTTAAATTGTACGGTTTCCTAGCAAAGAAAATTGTGATATATTTGATGTTATTAATTCCTAGCTTTAATTTCTACTGTTTTATTAGTAAAAAAATTACCTCTAGTTGTAGTTTGATACAATTTTTTTCAGTAGGCATCTGGTTTATTCTATAGCACAGGAAGACAGTTTTAAGATTGCTCACTTGATAGCAATAGGATTATAAGGAACACAATCTGAAGCAACCCTTCTTATAAAACATTGCCAGAAATAGTGGACTTTTTTCAAATCATGTTTTGGTGTTTCCTTAAATGATAAAAGCTACATGGAACTAACAATTTCAGTAATCTAGGAAATCGTCTTGCTACAGTGTTCTGAAGACAAATTGACCGCATTTTAGCGACCCTGTGAAAAGAGATGTCAGTTGTTCTAACATCAACAAGTCTTTAGTTTTATTTTTGTTTTTTGTATTTATTACTTCATCTGCGTTAGGAGCTGTATGTGGGAGCCTTCTGTTCAGAAATTTGTTTTTGGTGTTTTTAGTTATCCATAGAAATTTAAAATTGGACTATGTTTTAACTATTGACAGTTTCAGATAATGGTCTGTTAACTGGTAAATGACCAGTGGTAAATTTGATATATCAATGCCATGGTCTAAAATATGTTCATGATACTGCTTCCCATGCAAATTAAGACAACATTTTACAAGGTTTCTGTGTTCCCAAGCATTGATTTATGGAGCAACTGCATGCTGTATATATTAAATTGACAAAAGACATGGAGATGTTCCGGTGATCATTCTGGTCTTGATACGAATTATTACATTGTCTGAATTGTTTGGGGGTATCAATGTCTAGGGTTGTAAAAGAGCTGAACTGTTTTTGGAGCAAGATTGGTTCAATAGCTTAGTTTATGTTGTATACTATTAAGAAAAAGGCTGAAAACAGGAAAGATATCCCATCCTTTTAGAGAATCAGCTTAGACAAATAAATTCTCATATTTATCAGGAACTCATCAATTCATGTTATTTATAAATAAGATTGATAATGAGTACTACAAGAATTATATATGAAATACTATATAACATGACATGCTTCATTTGATTTAACAAAGTGGCGGGCTTTAGCTCAAATCGCCTAGTGTATATGTTTAACAGGCCGAAATTGCTCGGTGTTTCCTAAAAAGGCTCTAGAGATCATATCAGCTATATTGCAGTCCTTAATTTCCTGCCATATTTGTTACAAGGGCCTTTGTCTTACTTAGTGGTTAGTTGCCATATTGTACGGCCATCGTAAAGAAAAAAGGACCTAAATAACACAATTTTGGGGTTTAATGCCCTGAATAACAAATTTTGTAAAAATGGCCCTCAAATGACATTTAGAGACGCTTGTAAAGTAGCGTTTTATTTCGAAGGAGGAACGCTAAACGCATTAGCTTTTGCAACTTTTAGGGCCCAAGCCCAATGCCACATACTTTTGTTTCTTTTTTAAAAATAATTTCTGTAACTCCTAATAAATAATAATTGGAACGTAAATTAACCGTCGTTAATATTTTAGGGTTCATATTTGGGTTTTAAAATGGTTAATTTATACTTTAAATTAAATTAGCCGACGGTTAGGGTTTAGGATCGAGGGTTTAGGGCCGTTAGGCCCTAATCCCTCGAGCCTAAGCCCTAATTAATGCGAGGCTTTAGGGCCTTCGGCCCTAAAGCCGAGGAACCGGTTGAATAAATAAATTTATAATCGTTAACATTTAGGGTTTAGGTTTGGTTTTGGGTTTTAGAATGATTAATTCGTACTGTAAATTAAATTGGCCGACGGTTAAGGTATAGGATTGAGGGTTTAGGGCCGTTAGGCCCTAATCCCTCTAGCCTAAACCCTAATTAATGCGAGGCTTTAGGGCCTCGGCCCTAAAGCCGAGGAACCGGTTGAATAAATAAATTTACAATCGTTAACATTTAGGGTTTAAGTTTGGTTTGGATTTTAGAATGATTAATTCATAAATTAAATTGGCCGACGGTTAGGGTTTAGGATGGAGGGTTTAGGGGCGTTAGGCCCTAATCCCTCGAGCCTAAACCCTAATTAATGCGAGGCTTTAGGACCGAAGGCCCTAAAGCCGAGAAATCGGTTGAATAAATAAATTTACAATCGTTAACATTTAGGGTTTAGGTTTGGTTTTGGGTTTTAGAATGATTAATTCATATTGTAAATTAAATTGGCCGACGGTTAGGGTTTAGGATGGAGGGTTTAGGGGCGTTAGGCCCTAATCCCTCGAGCCTAAACCCTAATTAATTCGAGGCTTTAGGGCCGAAGGCCTGAAAGCCGAGAAACCAATTTTAAAAAGTAAATTAACAATCGTTAAGATTTAGGGTTTAGGGTTTATGTTTTGGTTTTGGAATGATTAAATTATACTTTAAATTAAATTGACTGACGATTAGGGTTTAGGACCGAGTTTTAAAATGATTTAGAACTAAAAACAAAACAAACGCTAGGAGAATTAGCGTTTTAATTTATAATAAAAGAGGAACGCCACTTGAGTTGACGTTTGATCTTTAGAAGCCCAACATTAAACGCTAGTATGAGTAGCGTTTTTAGATGCGGAAGCCCAGCTCACTTCCATTTCATTCACTAAAACCATAAACACTAATGTGAGTAGCGTTTTCCTTTTTTATAAAGAAAAATAAAAAACATTAAACGCTACATCGTGTAGCGTTTTGGGTGGTGAGTGTCTCTAAAGGGCAATAAGGGCCATATATCCGGTATTTTGATATTTGGGGCATTAATCCCCCAAATTTGGATATTCAGGGCCAACACCCCATTGTAAATTTCCTACTTTTTAATCATTGTTTCATTTATTGACTCGTTATGTCGGGCGTTCTATATATTTTTTTATCTCCTTTTCCTTGTAGGTTAGACGTCTTTTATGTTCTGCAAGACCTGTGGCAATTCAGACACCTGTTAATCCTACTGCTTCAGATCAGGACCTGCAACAGGTACACAACCATGCCTATGTGCTCTTTTATGTCTTAAGAATTTTGTGGTAGTTACAATAATACTAGTGGCTTGGATAGAGATTTTAGTCATACAAGAACATTCTTTATCAGTTGAAGTTTCAAATACATTGGCTTCATTATCAAGATTTGCAATAGTTATTTCCTTGTGCACTTTATTGAAAAATGGCAAGTCACTGATCTTAAGTACATATTTTTATTTGGCATATTAGTATATTTATTAATAAGAAAATAATTGATTCCTCCCCTTTTAAGAGCCCTCTATGAGCTTGGTTGATCATCGGTTTTAAGAATTTTCGAAGGCATTTTTTAGACATCACTACAGGAACTTAATAATTTTTCTGATTGATAAATAGCATTTGGATAAAGAACTTGTAGTGGTGTGAGTAACTTTTTTGTCAAGACTTTATTGCAGGGTCTCGGTGTAAAATTCAACTTTGCTAAGATCCTATTTGAATTCCTTTTTATAGAGCCTCCTCTATTTGCTATTTCTTGGCAAGGGGTCGTTTTTCCAAGGCCAAATTCTTTTCTATGAGCATAATTTAACTAAACACAATTAGATATATATTGCATATTGAGGCAAATTCTTATCATTTGTGTACTGGCAGCAATTATGTTGTTGCAACACATAGTTATCTTCTAAGCTCAATTACCCTGACTCTCCAATTTTGTTCTCATGCTCGTGTGTACTGGACATGACATGGAGTCGGATCTTTCTTATCAGAACCGGATACTTCACCTTGCTGCATCCTGTTTCAAAATTAAATAAAAAATCTCCTTGCAAATTATATATAAAGAAGAAGGAGATTGGATGACTTTTCTATGTTACTTCTATATATTTTTCTACCAATTAACGCACGTAATTGTAGTGTATTTGATTTATTTGTAGTAGAAAAGTTTTATAAATGTAGGATAATATCTTTTTTAAAATTTTACTTATGTTAAACTTTTATGCTGGGTCCCCGCATCATTGTCCAATTTCAAATTCATAATCAAGAATCCTAATATTTTTAGTGTAAGAATCTGACTCTTGGACCCACACCTGTGTATGACATTCGTACCCGATTCCGATAACATAGCTTCTAAGTACTCTTCCTGACATTTCCATAAATGGATGAGATAGTCACGTTCTACTTGTCGTTATTTTTAATTAGGTTTTATATTAATATGTTCAGAAACTATTATTAAATATATCTCATTCTTTTTCTTGGTTAAATTAATAATTTAATGCAACTAATTCTTATAGGCTCAGTTATGGCAACTTGCTCAAAGAACAACTGCTCTTCCTATTGGGCGCGGAGCATTTACACTTGCAACCACACATACTCTTCTGACAGAGGTAATGTCTGTTTTGTTTAACTAACACAGCAACTTCTCAAGGTCAACATTAATTTATTTTTTTTATATCAAATATTAGTTGTTTAAAGTAATTGCATTTCACAGTTGTGCTCTTTGTTGACTTTGTTAATTGGTATTTTTAATGAGTATATGACCCTGACTAGTATAAGTTTTATGATTTGTAGGCGCTCACAGTTCCTAAGCTCATTCTAGCTGGCCGATTGCCTGCTCAACAAAATGCAATGGTGTGTTTGTATTACCATTCTTTTGCGGTCTGAAAATTAAGCTTAATATTATTTATTTTTTTTAATATGGATTGTATCTTAGATATAAAGAAACATTTGATTTTATTAGTCTTTCCGTTTTGTGGTGTTAAATTATCAGTGGTGTTCTTCCCATTTTAAATGTGTAAAACTTTTTGATGCTTAATATGTAAATATATATCTTAATCAACACCCCCCTCAGAGAATTCTACTATCTTGTAGAGTTCATTAAATATTTTTTTACACGAAATAGAAATGTCTATTTTTTTGTGTGGATAGTGATATATGAATAAGTTTAGCATAAAAGTTGAAGTGTGTTGAATTGATGAAAGGGGACATAACATTCACCCTTTACATGGTTTGGGAAGAGATGTTTATGATGGAGTGGTAGGTAACAAAAGGTTGCTTTAAATAATTTTTGGTTACCTTCTATTTCGAGGATTAGGGTGAGTAACTATGGACAGATGTATCCATTAAAAAACAACTAGGCCTTTGTGAGTATTAAACAGATCATTACATTTCTTGACTTTGAAGTACATTACATGACTTTTAAGTACACTATATAACATTCCATTGTAAAACCTCTTCCTATCTGAGCAGACTTATTCCTTTTCCAGCCATATATATTTACTAAACTTTTGGTTTGCCCAATAATTGTGAAATCATGGTAAAGGTATTTTCATTTATGTAAATATGGCATACATATATGTGCATCATGTAGTCAAAGGTATGACATCTTTTTCGAAGAACAGATGTAGAATTATCTTTTACTGCAAAACTAGATTTCTTGCAGTTTCATCTTTGTATTGCAACACACATTAGTTTCTCTAAGCATTTCTTAATTATTATTATTATTTATAAAAATGTAACAGGTCAATCTAGATCCAAATATTAGGAACATTCAGGAACTCAAATCTTGGCCTGAGTTTCACAATGCTGTTGCTTCTGGACTAAGACTTGCCCCCATTCAGGTTAATAATTTATTATGAATATAGAATCTGTGTTACATTTATGCTGTATAATTGTAGTATTTATTATGAATATAGAAATTGTGTTACTCAAGCTCATGATTGCAGCATTTTTCAAATCCTAGATAAATGCCAGTTACCTTGTATTTAAGCTCACTGCATGATGTCCTGGTCTCCTGGAACCTTCTATGTGATCCAGTATTTGCTGCTATTGTAATTGTTTTACTTTTGGTGTTATATTAAGACTTTGTTGATCCTTGGTTCTACTTCATGCGATCTTTTAATTGTTTCACAGGGGAAAATGTCAAGGACATGGATCATATATAACAAACCGAATGAACCAAATGTTACCCATGCAGGACTACTTCTTGCACTGGGGCTACACGGACATCTACGAGTGCTGACTATAACCGACATATATCAGTACTATTCTCAGGTGCCTCTCCTTTTAAGTATTTTTGCAAATTCTATCTTTCTTTGTCTTCTTTTGACATTTAATTTAAAACACCAATCAAGCTCACCACAATCTTTTCTAGGATAGACTAGCTGTCACTTTCCTGAACCAAGATACCGCACGGACCTCTTTAAATTCTTACCTAAGTTTACATATTGCGTAACAATTCATATCAATGGTCCTCAACTGAAGCTTCTCATCTATGAAGCAGAAAGATAGACAGCTTCAAGTTTTCAAATTAAGAACTAAGCAGAGTATTAATAAACTAGTATTAGTAGTGATTTACTTGACAGACAAACACATTGCCATGTCGATGTGTCAGTTAAACATAAATTTTCTTTTGAGCATAAGTTTATAGCATCAGTATTTTGTACACGCAGACAGGTGTTTTATGCAATAATTTTTGTTTCTTTTCTCATTGCTTTCCATACTATATTCTGTTGCTTTGGTCGTCTAAGTAAAACAAATCTCGTAAATAAAATATATTCAGGCAATGAGATAAACCAAGAGTTTCTTAAACAAATTGTTGGCAGTGTGTTTTTTATTGGTAGCTTTAAAAGGTATAATAATATTCATAGCCATACATCTTCTTGCTAATGTGTGTTGGTAAGGTTGTAGAAAAGTAGCAGTTATGTCAAATCAGTAGATTAACACCCGTGCTATATGAAAAAACAGTTATATGTACGTTTTGCATTCAATGTTGTCATAACTTATTAATTTCCGACACTGTATAAACTTCTTCTTTCTTTTGATTGTTCCTTCTAAAGAGGGAGATCTTTGAAGTGTTCTTTTCTGTGTGTCTACATGTTGGATCTCTGATACTCTTATGTTTTAGGAGCATGAAAGCACCACTGTTGGACTAATGCTTGGACTTGCAGCATCTCATAGGGGAACCATGCATCCGGCAATATCAAAGGTAAATTGACATTTTTTCTGTTTACCTGATTATTGTTTGATGGATTTGACACTATTAGTTAGATGGTTTTAGTATCAAGTAGCCTAGTGTGATAATGAGCATACATGGAATCTATTGTATAATATACACTCCCCCCATCCCTAAATATGTGAGCCACTTGCTTTTCATGTATCTAAATGGCATTGGAAGAGTCTTGTAAATAACTGTGTTTTAATTGTTTTTTGGTTTTGCATTAAAATATAAAGTAGTTAGATGGTTTTAGTATCACGTAGCCTTATACAAGATGCAGGTTATATTGATTTTCATTTTCATTTTATTTAGATATTACAAGGGGAAGTATGGAAATCAATTACTCTTTTTTTTTTCCTGTCTAAAAATGATCCTTAATGTTTCAGTTGGAAGGTTCTATAAAAGTAAAACAGTGAGAAAGTGTGGAAAGATCGTTGATAAGACATTTCAAAAACATTTTGTTTTATTGAAGTTTATAGTCTATGTTAATAACGTTTCTTCAACTAGAAATGATACATGTTAATATCAGAGATGTAAGGATCAACAAATATTAGCTACCAAATTTAACATAAACATTTTTAAATCATGGGCCATTTTGTCACAAAGAAACAAATAAATACCTTTCATCTCATGAGTGAGGAAAATGAGAGTGATATGCTAGAATGCATACTAGCAAACTTAAGCTTATTATGTAATCTTAAGCTTATTATGTAATATGGAGGGTGGTTGCTAGTTAGAAAGATATATAACAAGACAGGTGGGCATATTTTTATGTTTTCCCCACAATTAGCCAAACATAGCATATGGTGCTGAGCTATAATGAATATGAGCATCTCTAACCATGAAAAACCCTTAGCTAAAAGTCTACAAGGGCTGGATGATGAACGGTTCCCTGTTGCCAGTAGGCATGCCTTGAATAGAAATTTTAATTTGTAAAAATTTGATCACTCCAATGCCACATTACCCTTAGTTAAATAGTTAGCCAACCTCATCATCTTGGCTATATATGCTGAACCTCAAGAGACCTGTAGCAAAGTTCCACAACATCTATTACCATACTAAAATAATATATTCTTCTTATAACAACATAAAATAGTAACATTCTTTTTGAAATATATGCAACCATTATAGCCAACTCCATTGGAGTACAGCACCTTGCTCAGTAAATTTTAGAAAATCTTTATTTATATTATTTTAGCCAACACCGTTGGAGATGCTCCTATTATATTTCTGGACCATAATGTTGTGGTGCAACTTTTTTTTTTTTTTTTCCTTTTACCATCTCTCATTTCCATACAGTTCTATTACATTCTTTGTGATTTAAAATAAGATTTATTGTCATGTTAACTTTTTAAGTCCTATCAACTTGGAGTGTGTTATTGTATGTTGTCATTGTATGAGGTGATACCAAAGAGCTCCCAAAAAAAAAACTATTTTTGTAAATCATTGCACTACAATCATTTATTTGTATAAAGAATCAAAGTGAGCACTCATCCTGTTGTATCATTCTTTTTTTTGACGAGTCTATATAACATACCATGATATTTGTCGAGAGAATGCTCATGACCATGTCTGCAGCATGTCCCCTTGATGCATTATGCTAATATTGTAGCTGCTTCGTCTTTGCGTCCTAACATGTTAGAAGCTGTGTATTTTTGGTGATTTGAATTAGCAAGGGTAAATAATCAGTTATTTACGAAAAGGTATATTTGATGATGATAAAATCTGTTCAAGTGAGACTAAGATAATTTTTGTAGTAATGAAAAGGAAATAATTATGTATTACCTACTTCCTGCTTCCAATAAGTTCATTTACTTTTTTGGATAAAAATTTGAGTTCAACTTTTATACAAGAAAAAGGAAGTAATATTATGTGCCCTTTTTATACATCAAAAATGCTTGCAATAGTCAAATGAGACAAAATTACCGGTCAGAGGGAGTGCTGACTTTTTTCTGTAAGATATGCTATGAAGCTATGTTAGCTATTATGATATGGCATACAACATCTTTGCATCTAAAATATTGAAATTTGTATTTTTTTGACCAATAATCCAATATGAAATGATATATTTTTGTTCTTATAGATATTTTTGTAATATTTATATTGGAAAAAAAAAACACTCAATCCACGATTCCAATGGAAATAGCCTAGCAATGTTTGTAGTGCACGAAGATTTATTTATTAGTATTTTTGCTTCTTACTGATTTGTACTAACTGATATGTGGCAGTCATTTTATGTTCACATTCCAGCTCGCCATCCTTCTTCCTTTCCTGAGTTGGAATTACCAACCCTCTTGCAGGTATCTCCAACTTTGTTTTCATCCTTGTAGTCCATAAATCATTGGTCTTTTATTTATTAATATGATCTTCGGCTATCCTTCCAGAAATTTTCTTAAATGTGTTTCAAAATTTTAAAATTATTTAGATATCCTTCCTTGTCCTTAACCAGGCTATTTAGTTTTCAGGTGTTTTACTCCTTGCATTTGAAGATAAATTTCAAGTTCTATTTTAATTATTCGTGATTTTTAATTTATCTGCTAGTCACATTTTTCACAACTTTATCTGATACTCCCTCCGTCCCCCTGAATTGTATACATTGGGGGACGGGGACGCGGCACGGACTTTAATGCTCCTGTAAAGTGTAGTTGTGTAATTTATTTTTAAAATTTTCTTTTTCTGAATTAAAGTTTGGATGTTATATTTTTATTCAGAAAAAGAAAATCTCAAAAATAAGTTACGGAACTATATTTTATAAGAGCATTGAAATGCGTGTCGAACAGTTGAAAAGAAACGTATACAATTAAATGGGACAGAGGGAGTATATATTTTAGTTCGATATAGAATTTTTACCACATCTACAGTTTTTAAAAATCATTTTATCATTTGCATAACAAAGAGGGGGGACTCCATGTGTAGGTGGGTGTCTTGAGTCTATATTTCTTTCCAGAAACTGGGGACTTTGAGCTTATAACTCTTTTGTTTCATTTTTTTAGTCTGCAGCACTTTTGTCTGTTGGGCTTCTTTACGAAGGATCTGCGCACCCCCAAACTATGCAAGTTCTCTTGGTATGGCATATTTATCTATGCTTGTACTGAAATCTATATGAATAGTATTCACCTCAATGTTGAATGCTGTTTAAACCATCAATTAGATATAACTATAGACTATCGTCAACAAAATCAATTTTTTGGCATATATGTGGATGAATATCTTATCCCTTTTTTAATGAGGTACTTTGCTTTCGTGGATACAACATTGAAACATATGCCATTGGCAACTTAATATTCAAATGACTAGTACAAGAACTAATACAATTCATGTTTCAGTCTGAGTAAATCATGGTCTCGAAATGGATCAGTTGAACATGCTAAATCGATCATCATAAAGTATGATCTTTCAAACTTACCCCCATTCCCTTTAGAATACGAGTACCAGACGCTCGGATGTATTTAAACATGGCCACATTTTTTTTTGAGATAGGTAGTAATCAATAATTTATAATAATATGGGTCCTTGTGATGGAAGTTTTAATCCCAAATTTTAGTAGGTATATGAAAATTAAAGTGAAGACGTAGATGAGAAGATAAGTCATGTTCAGTGAACTTGTATAGAGCTTGAGCCGAAAACTACTCAAAGTTTATGAAGGTAACTTTGAGGGCCTAGAGGGCAACAAATTAGGCCAAAAGGGAAGTTATTAGGGAGTTTCTATGATAACTGAGAATGCCTATGGATTACACATTGTTCAAATCAACTTTAAAAATGTCGTTTCGTATCCTGTAATATATCTATATATTTAATATTCTCTGTCAAAAATAGTAATTTATCAGTTTTGCGATGGCCTTGTGGATTATTCATAGTACTAGCACATGATATATTAACAACTGGTTTAAAGGGAGAAATTGGACGGAGAAGTGGAGGTGATAATGTACTTGAAAGAGAAGGTTATGCAGTTTCGGCTGGATTCTCTCTAGGTCTTGTTGCCTTGGGTATGAATCGTTGTAATTGTTCTCATTTACCAGAATTCGTCAATATTATACATTTTCCAAACATGCTTATCTTCTTTATTTTTTAAAAATTATTCTTAATGTTACTCGAAGGTCGTGGAGAAGACACTCTTGGTTTCATGGACAAATTTGTTGATAGACTGTTCCAGTATATTGGTGGTAAAGACTGTCACAATGTAAAAGCTTGTTCAACACTTTCATTACTAGATGAGACGAGATTTATTAATATCTTCATGTTAGACTATATGTTTGACGTAATTTTGTAATTTTTTGCACTTCAGGACAAATCTCATCTCCTAACACCGTCAATGGATGAGCATGGTCGTGGTGTTGGGCAGGTTTTCCCATGTTCTTTTTACAAATCATTTGTTTCAAATTTCATGTTTACACCTGATACCATCAGTTTTTCTTTCTTTCTGATTTGTACCTCTTTATAAGCTATCAATTCTTGTTCTAGGTAATGGATGGGAACCCAATTAATGTGGACGTCACTGCTCCTGGAGCTATAATAGCTCTAGCATTAATGTATTTAAAGGTACTGTCGTAAATTCACCATGTGTGACATGTTGTACACTGGTGCACTTTTCTAGTCAAGAGTGCATCACGCAGGGGGGACCTTGTATGTTTTTAATACTACCAATTTATTGTAAAAATAATGCAGACTGAATCAGATGTGATGGTGTCAAGACTCTCTATTCCTCGAACGCATTTTGATTTGCAGTACGTGAGACCTGACTTTATTATGCTTCGTGTTATCGCTCGGAACTTGATTCTGTGGAGCAGGTACCATACGCGCACACTTTCAAAATCCTGTTATATTTCTCGTGGCTTTTAGGATCAATGTAAATATTCATTTTGTAGGGTTCATCCATCTGAAGATTGGATTCAGTCTCAGATACCAGAAATTGTGCAAAGTGGGGTTAAAGGCCTAAGTGATGAAATGAGTGATGTTGACGGAATGGACGCTGAAGTTTTTGTTCAGGCATATGTTAATATAGTAGCCGGAGCTTGTATTTCACTGGGTAAGTGGCCTTTGCTTTGTATCCGTGAGATTATTTGTAAACATATTTTAAGACTTTCTTTTCATATGAATTCACATTTTAATGGTCTCTTCGTGAGAATAAAAGTATATGTGGTGTGTCGTTACATGAGAATGATAAAACTTCATAATTTTTCAAACATACGTGAAAACTTCGACCATTCTATTGAGCTTTGTAGCACCATGATGATTTGGGACTTTAAATTGAAATCTTCAATTTAAATATAAGTTCTTATGGACACATAATTAACATATTCGATTAGAACTAATCCTGATAGATGATGAAAACAATACCAATAGCATTGTCCCTGGACGTGCGTGATATTACACTGATCAAAACTGACGTCCTATGGGAATGATATTACACAGATCAAATCCCAAATTCGTGTAGGAATCCATAATTTTATATGCAATTGTGTAGTTAACTCATTGTAACCCCAACACATAATACATAGGGCTTAGGAGTGACTCAAGAACCTTGTATAAATATCATTAAGCAATCTTGTCTAATATGTACAGCAAGTTATCATAGTTCAGTAGTTGATAAGTTGAAACTTTTGGCAACCGCGGTTATGACGATTAAGCAGGTCTAGTTACCTCTCCATGACTTTCCCAACAATACTCTTGCAAACTACATTACTAGTGAACATGCAGTTGCATCCTTATCTCAATAAGATAAGCACGAAACATTTATCCGAGGAAGTACGGATCAATTAAGTTGTTTTTACTGAAACCTTAGAGTTTTGGTTATCATGGCAACTAAGCTTGGTTTATCAAAGTTCTCGAGTGTAGTCATCGATCCTGTACGGGGCCTCGATTTTTTGCTTTTTCAGGGCATTCATAGTATGATAGTAGAAAGGAGGAGAGGGTTGACAGTTTTTTAGAATTTCAATTTGGACATTGACATAGCAAGATCACTTAATAAAGAGATAGATATGGCCTGAAGTCTGCAGTTTCCAAGGAGGCATACATATACATTATAATAAGAGGGAAATGTTCTTTATATTATACTCAATCAAAAGTATATCCTCGACTGAATTGTACTTTTTTGTGTTCAAATTATAATGGTTATATATATTTATGACCTTGTTAAATTATAATCTTCATTAACTATTAAAATTTTCGAGTCCCTAGGCAATTATGTAATGATGTCAAACATAGGTTATTTTCCCGCTCTTCGGATCCTATGCATGGACTGAAGATTTTCCAAATCCCTAGGCCAATATAATGTACGGGTGCAATCGTCCAAGGGACTCTGTTATATTATGTTTGGAAAGGAGGCAATATAAGTCTGTTGATGGTTGATAAATCTAGGGTTTTCCTACTGGAATTTTGCTTCTAAGATTATTGCCTAACTCTTTGCAATTGACTCTGTCATTCATAAGTTTACTAGTTTTATTCTGGATAAAGTAGAGACATTAGTTCTTTGTTTTATGATATGGTATTAAGACCTCATTGTTGGCAGGTCTAACATATGCTGGTACTAGAGATGGACATGCACAGGAGTTGCTTTACAAATATGCAATCTACTTTCTTAACGAGGTCTAGTTTTCATTCTCATGCTACTAGGTCTTTTGTTGTTCTTGTTATATACTTAACGAGGTCTTACCTTCAGTGTCATGCTGCTAGGTATGTGTGTGTGTGGGTGTGTGTGTGTGTATACATATTCATATGCCACCTTCATTATATTATTTAAATAATAATTTTTGTAGAAATGTTAAATATATTAAATTTGCGATTTTGACTTACTAATTACTCTACTCCATCTGTCCCCCCAGGTAGTTTACCTTGGGGTACGGGGGCTTGACACACATTTTAAGGCTCCTATAAATTGTAGTTTCACAAATTATTTTAACCTTTTTTTTCCTAAATAAAAATTTATACAAAAAAAGAAAATTTTAAAAATGAGTTTTAAAACTATGTTCTATATGCACCTTAAAAAGCGTGCCAAGCAATGTAAAAAAACTGTACAAAACTGAGAGGGACAAAGGGAGTACAACTTAGTATTATTAACTATTTACATATGTACAACTTAGTATTATTAACAATTCATACCCTTTTATACAATAATTAATCGATGTAAATTATAGCAAGTATAATATAGCATATATTGGAAATTAAGTCTGACTTGAACTCAAATTTATTAAGCTCGACTCAGTTCGATAACAGATAAATCTTGAGGCTGAACAAGAAACAATTGTCTGATAAGCTTATTGAGTCGAGTTTAATGATTGTTCGGCTCGTGCTCGACTTGATTTGTCAAGCTTGGAGTGACTTGATTAGCCATAGTGTATATGATATTATATAGTAAAAATAATGCAATAGGAAGGATTTTGTTTTCAATTTTCATATATATATTATACTCTCGAGAGCCTTGTTCTACCAATTATCTAACAAATTTTAATGTGTGCGGATTTTATTATTGTTTAGATTAGCCCAAAACAAATTGAAAATATAATTGGTTATTAAACAACTCAAACTCGACCAGGCTCAAAATTTTCGCTCATTTGGTAACGACTTCGAATTGAGAATTTGTCTGATAAGCTTGACGAGTTTGGTTCGCATCGAATGAAATTATGGGGCTCGAGTTTGTAATGAAAAAATTCAGATCGACTCTTTTACAGCCCTAAATGAAATTTTAAAAAAATATAAATTGCAAATTAAAAGTCTAAAACTAGCAAGGGTTCTGTTTGAATATTATTTTGCATAAAGAAGTTCTCACTCTGTTCAAACTTCAATTTAGCGTATTACAAAACCAATGGGAAACTCATTTGGGTCAAAATAATCGTGGAACCGAGAAGAATAGACTTTAATTTTCTGCGAACTTTCTTCGAGAATTGCATGTCTTCAAAGAAACAGGTAGAATCAGGGATTGAGGTTTTTTTATATGTTATCTTAGCTAGCATGTTTTCAGGTGACAGCTTCAAGTAAATGCAGTTGGATCCTAAACTATATATATTACACAATAGACGCACAACTTATGCTGGCTTTTCATCTGCAGATAAAGCCTGTTTCTGTTTCAAGTTGCAAAAGTTTCCCAAAAGGACTGTTGCAGTACGTTGATAGGGGTACCTTGGAGACATGTCTGCATCTCATTGTTCTTTCCTTATCTGTGGTAGGAAGAACTTTTTAATTGAAAATTTATAACTGTTCTTTTACTCTCATAGCGCCTTTGCGGGTGTTAAACATTGATTATGGGGCACAGGTTATGGCAGGTTCTGGACATTTGCAAACATTTAAATTATTAAGATTTCTTCGTACTCGAAATTCGGCTGATGGGCATGTTAGTTACGGTACTCAACTTGCGGTAAGCGTTCCTTCAGCTTGCCATAAGATATGATATATGGTTGTCTAGCACCTCTCATGCGATACTGTTCTGCTAATTTTAATGTTTACTTTAAAATGTGAATAATATCTAATAAAGATCAATTATGGTGCTCTTTAATAAATGTTAAATGAAATCTGCAAATTCTAAGAGTAGCTGTACTTCCTGGCATGAGCTGCAGTATTATTGGTTGATCCGAGACCTTTCGGACTTGTTTCTTAAAGTTGGTGTCGTCTTATTTGATTAATGATCTGTTAAACAGCAGGAGTGTACATTTTAGTAAAACATTTAGATAAAATATGAGATCCAGAAAGATTAATGGATCAAGTACCGCCAAGGCACTAAATATCTTAAAATATCAGATCAGTTGGCTCCAAAATTATGAATATATGTTTTGTGTTCATCCATTAGAGTCTGTGCATTTCTTAAAACTTGAGAACAGTTTCAAAGTCTTACTTCTGATCAGCAAGATCAAATGTTATAAGGTAGTTTAACTAAATATATTTGTGTGAAACTTCTCTCCCTTCCCTATTACTGTTATGAGCAGTCATGTTTTGAACAGACTAATGTCCTTTTTAAAGTGACACACACACACACACACACATTTTTAGCTATGTCTTTGCTATACTCATTTTGTTCTGTGTATTTTCCTAAAGCTCTGTTTAAAGATGTGGACCTGAAAACTTTTAGTTAAACACGTCTTTTAGTATTAATTTTGATTATTTTGTTTTGTTGGGGAACATGTGCAAATTTTTACTAATTGTGACTCCTTATTTCTGCCATAAGCTTGGGTACTATGACATATTACTGATTTTTAATAGGATATTTTCCCTTGCATAATGATGACCAAAATTGGACTGCATTATCATCTTTTCCCCAAAACAATTTGCAGTATTTGAAGAAGTTACAATCTTTAGAGACAAGGATTTACGTTCTATACATATATTCACATTGCACAAAAGTTGGCCCGGCCAGATTAAGTTGATACTAAATATAATAGACATTTAAATGGTATATCTATCAACTTGGCCATTATGTCCAACTATATAATAGAAATAGATTTACCTATAATAAAGATAGATATATCTTTTTAATTTGTTAAATCATTTTTCACAATTTCAGGTAAGCTTATCTTTGGGTTTCTTGTTTCTTGGAGGTGGAATGCATACATTTTCGACTAGCAATAACTCTATTGCCGCATTACTTATAACCCTATATCCTCGCTTGCCCACTGGACCAAATGATAATCGATGCCACCTTCAGGTAGGTTATTGAGGGTCCTGTTTTAATATTCTTTTTCAACTGTCTTCATTGAGTATTTACAACCATAGAAGTTCTTGATCATTTTAGAATGAGAAATATTAGTGTTGAAGTTTCTAAGATTGTGAATGGTTACAACTGCACTAATCAAATGAAAGAACGAGGAACTCTAGTGTTGATTTCTTACATTGTTTGATTTAGTATGTGTACATGTCTAGCTATTGTCTAAACTCTAAAGCATGCTTGTTTTCTAGGCATTTAGGCATTTATATGTCCTTGCAACGGAAGCTCGATGGGTTCAAACAGTTGATGTAGATACTGGTTTACCAGTTTATGCCCCTTTGGAAGTTACAGTTAAGGAGACTGAACATTTTGCGGAGACTAGTTTTTGTGAGGTTACCCCTTGCATTCTACCAGAGCGTGCTATAGTAAGTTCCTGACAGTCATTGTTTTCTCGTGCTCTAGTTACTTGTTTTCTGCTTCTTCAAATTTATTGATGTTATCCTTCCTAGAACTAGATGGCTAATTTTTCTACATAATATCTTCGATTAAAGCACTTCTATTACATAATTTAGGCCAGTATTTGGTTATAGTATATAGTCAATGTTCACTATCATTACAGTTTTTATTACATTTATTTGAATTGTTAAGACAACACCTTCTTAGTGTCCTTTGACTGAAAAGTTCTAATCAGTGAATTCTTTGACAATTCTGCAGTTGAAGACTGTTCGTGTTTGTGGTCCTCGATATTGGCCTCAAGTCATTGAACTAAATCCCGAAGGTAGTATTGTTTCCAATTTAGTTAGCATATTGTTATTAAATATCATAACATGCCAACCAATTAAAGTTGGGAATTTTTCAGAGAAACCTTGGTGGAATGCTGGGGATAAGGACGACCCATTTAATTCTGGCATACTTTATATTAAGCGAAAAGTTGGTGCATGTTCTTATGTTGACGATCCCATAGGATGTCAGTCATTACTTTCACGTGCCATGCACAAGGTTTGAGTTTATTTACCTTTATGCTAATAAATTTTCGTTAGAAAAGAATAAATAATGTTAGGTTGCTCTACACAGGTGTTTGGTTTAACAAGTCTCAGAACGTGTATCCTCAGTACTGATGATGATAGTGTACCAGCAACAGTTCATCAACTTGTCAGTACTTTTTCATCTGATCCAAGTTTGAATGCTTTCGCTCAACTTTGCTGCGACCTTTCATGGGATAGCAGGCAAGTTGTTGCATTTCAATTAAATCATTTCTATACCATTATCTATGAAGTATGAAGCGTGCATGATGGATTTATCTTGCCTTAATTTCTTCCTTGTTCTGTTACATCGTAAGAGGACATTTTAATTTCTGTAAACCTCTGAAGGTGTGGAATGTATGTTCTAACTTTCAAGTACCTAATAATTTGGAAACTTGTGGATTTTCTCTGATGGTCTTCAATATTTAGAGGAAACCAGATGCATATTTAACATATCTATATACAGATTCCCTTTATTATATATTTTGCAACCTTGTTTTTTCTTTACGGGATCTTAAGAGTCACCTAAGTGTTGCAGATAATAGGGTTTTGAATCACCAAAAGTTTTTGATACACTTCTGGATTGAACTTTTACATATATGGATATTGTGTAAAATGTGCAAGTAGAAAATGTCCTGCCTTTTATTGTGACAAATTTCAAGTATTGCAGATCTGAAGCTGATTTCCAAGAGTTTTGCTTGCAAGTATTATTCGAGTGTGTGAGCAAGGACAGGCCAGCCCTTTTACAGGTTACCACGTCATTCTGTCATCAAATTTCACCCTTTTCTTTTATAATTTGAATTTCACAGCAACTCTTGAGAGACTCACAATATCTCTGAAGAGAATCTCAAGGTACCGACCACTTGAGCTGAACAAGTGATGGTGCTTAGTAACTAATATATATCTTCAGCATCCAGTTGAAATAACTTAACATGCATATACTAGCACGGGTTTCTGAAGGAATTAATTTGATGATATCAGCTGTATCTGACAAGGATTTTTTATGTTATTTTTAAAAACACACCTGACAAGGATTTATCTATTTAATTATTGCGATAATTTCTTCCTGAAGTTCATTGGTGGTCCTCTAGTGGTCACTAGTATAGTGCTATGTGTAGTTGTGAATTTCAATTGGGCATATGACTAATTATCTTGTAATATCCAGGTCTATTTGTCATTATACACAACAGTTGGGTCTTTGGCTGACCAGCTTACAAGCGGTGTTCCCATTTTGGGCGATACACTTTTCGTGCCTAGTTTTAAGGTAGGTGGCCATCCTTTGTTTTCTTGACAATTTTACTTAATGAACTTTCTCACGAGGGCTTGTGCCAGTCCAGAAACAATTTCATATTTTCGAATCTCTTCGTTGATCTGACAGGCTACTTTCTCCATTCATTCCATCTAAGGATAACTGTCTACTGTGTATAATACTTGCTTGACAGTTTATAGAACACAAGCAACAAGCAAATCTCTTTTTATCATGATATGAATATGTTATTTGCACTGGTAACACTTCCATCATATTCATGTATAGGCTAGTTCCACTATAATTATAAATCAAGTATAGGCTAAATTGACTGCTGACTCGGAGTTGTGCCATCTTCCAGCATGTCCATTCAACTGGTCTTACAAGTTTGGTAATATAAATAGACTAATATTTTTAGTACGAATGTTCAGTCCCAAGGATATTGAACTTCTCCCATTTAGATACTCACTCCAAGGGTGATTTCAGTAGTGCTCTGATTGGTCAATGTTTTAGGTAGTCCCTTAATGTACAAATAAATCAACGCTTACTGCACTGCTTTAAGAATCATGAGTTTCGTTGTTGCTATGTAGTTTCAGTATCCGCGATGGCAAAGAAATCTCACAGTAGTAAGTCCTTTTTTTACATTGACCAATCCAATAACATGTTCCATTAAGGGACTAGGGAAGAAAATAGTACAAAAAATTTACATTCCTGCATAAGCCAGGCTATCCACTCAAAAGTTGGGTTTGGTGGCAATAAATTGTATATGATATCCATGCTCAAGGTAAGAAATCTAGGTTAGCTGCCATACATACCATAAACAAGATTATTGTAAAGAGCCTGATAGAGGAAGTTAATTGAGCTATATTTATCATCAAGGGTTAGCCTGCCGAATACGTTTTCCTATTGGTAAAGTAGGTTGAGGTTTAAAGCCTCAGTGGAAGCATTAGGCATGTGTGCTTGAGTATCTTACTTTCTGTAATTGACCATAACCAAAAGATACCTGTTTTCATACTTAGTCAGATTTTGACAAGTTGCAGAAGACCTTTTTCTTTTGGCTTCTTAAGCTCTGATTCTTTACCCCTGTAATTATAATTTGGTTCTTTGTGCAGCTAGCGCTAGCCTACAATGAAGCAGTGCTCAAAGGACGTTTGGCAACATCCAGGGGAAGCATTATTCAATCTGCTTTTCTTGGTTCGCTTGAGAAGTGCATGGATGATCTTCTTAGTTATTCTGCATCCCTGACGGATGATCTACCTAATTACCTAAATTCAGGGATATGGCCCGAGGAGGGCCAGGAAGGAGATTCTTCAACTGTTCTTGCTTGGTACCTCCATTGGTATGGTGTACCCGCGCCCAGTATAGTTAAAAGAGTCATGGAGAAACTTCGACCCTTACGGTTAGGAGGAACATCCTCCTGTTCAGTTCCCTTGTTACATTTGTTATTTCCAAGAACCCATATTCAAGCAGTTGCAGATATTGATAAATTCTGCTTTTCATAATTGGTTAGTAATGAGAGCTGATGGAGAGAGAAACTATCAGATGCTAGCTGTTTTTACATCCTGGTTGTGTGCTCTTGCATCTCGTTTGGAGTAAAAAGGAAATCCTCAAAACATTACTCTTTTTGGTCAGTAATATTAAGAATCAACTAACTCATGTAGTTTGGGAATAAGGTCTGTAAACTGCACGAAGCGCCATTTTTTAAAGCCAATCACAATGCTCCAGAAGTAGGAGAAAGATGAGGGCCGTATTAATTGCCAGTGGGTGATGTTGCAGTTGATCTGCCCGAATGACTGTAACAAGTCATGTTGTCCTCATATTAGAAAGGAACTAATGACTTGTATATTGATCAATAGACTTTCCTACAATGTTTCATAGGAATTTTATACATGTATCTTGTTCTGTTGTCAATTGTCAAGAGACATAGTAAGATTCAAAGAGACAGGTTGTAATTATATTCGGACGAGAAATGATTTGTTAGATCCAAAATGTACTGCTCCATCACCATATACATGAAAGGACCATGCAATGTATGCAATTCTTGGACATGGTTTGATACTTTAAGAGTACATGTGTATGCATTGTGCATCACTGATTTCTTTTTCCCATACACATTGGTTTATACAACTTCAGTTTTCAATGTACGGATGATTGATTTTTGAACCTTTAGAGTTGGATAAAACACTTTCATTTTTGTATGATATATTTAAATAGAACATGTGTATTCTACACTGTAAAATACTACAATGTGTACAGAGAAACTGAAAATGAAAGTGTTTGTGGCTTAATATTCAGAGGTTCCACCATTGAGTATCATGTTTGAAAGCTGCTTTTTTAGTATCTTTTTATTTTTGGGGACTAGTGAATACAAAAGGAGATCAGAGGAAAGGCAAAAATACTTGCAATTTCATATATTATTCACTTTATTTTTCTTCCAACATATCCATTGTACAAAATTACAAAAAAAATCAATTTGTAGCTGTAAGTCACGGCTTGTACAAAGTCCAGGGCTCTGAGATTTTCCCACTTCCCCAATTTGGCCCTACCAGATATCCAAAATCCAACTTCCCACCCCTAGTACAAAATATTAAAGAAACTACACTTGGACAGATATAGACTTACATGAACACATTTTAAACAAAAAAATTGAGGGAGTGAAGAGAATCAACATTTCATGAGAAAAAAAGAATTAATTTCTACAAGTGTAAAAAAGAAGAAGCTGATGAGGACTTTTAAATTCGTAATTGTCAAGAGCGGGAAATAATCCGTGTGTAGAGAAATTCGTTCCACGTATCAGGCAGTCCGGGAAGGCACCAATGGATACAATCTGCATATGTTGCTGGATCAGCCTTTTGCTCAGCGGTGAGCAATTTGCCTTGGCGGATAGTGTAGACTGAGGTGTGGGCGTCTTTACGATACTCTGAGAGGGTGGTTATGTTAAGGAAATGGACAGGGACCTTCATAGATTTGGTCACATTTGCTGCAACCACAAAGAGCCTACGGTCTGTGCCCACACTTAAAGGCATGGACATGTTGAGAATTGGTTCAGTCTCCTTGGCACATTTTATGCCATCAGGGTTCTCCCAGTCCAGACTCCTACAGGTTAAACCATAACATCAAGAAAATGATGTTTGTAGGCCTAGTAAAATAACTCTGAATGGAAACAAATTGCTGTTTATATGTCCTAAAAGTGGTTGACCAACCAGGTCTAGTTGCAACTAATGACACTTATGACAGAGATTTGTAACAACTACTCTAGTTAAAACATAAAGAACATCTGTTTTATGCTAAATATGGTCAAATAGAGGACTAAGATGCCATAATTATGAATTAGCTTTTAAGGCAAGAAATTAAGTTGAGCAAGTACTTGATATGAAGAGGAGACATGCTGCTGAAGAAAACTGTGGTGCGATTAGCATCGACGTTTTTGTCTACCCAATCGGCCCAAGTCCTCAATACTCGGTTATAAACTGTTGGCCTATCAATCTCATCATACTCTGTAGCTCCTTCATCGAACGATCCTTTTCTGTTTGATCCATCATACAAAAGAAGAAAAAAAAAAATCTTAATAATATATCTGGACAAAATGGACTAAGAATGTACAAGAATGGGTTTGGCACTTACAGAACTTTCATTGAAAAAGTATTCATCCACCAAATGTAAGTGTTGAAGATCAAATAATCCGCTCCAATCCAATTTTTGCCATGCTTTTCAATTGATTCAGGCATGATGATTCTGTCCAGTATGCTATGCATTGTCGGATCATCCGAATTTGACTCGACTAAAAAGGGAGCCCAATAAAACTCTACTGTGGCATTATAATCCTACAAAATGAACAAAAAATGATAAACAAAAACTTTAACCATTTTATTTCTCACAGCTTCTCAAATTTTACATGAGCCCATTTTTCCAGTAGGTGGCAAGTGGAAACTTCTGAACTATTCAGATTGCTGGTAAAACAATCCAACTCTTTCTCAAGTTAGCTTATACTAAAATAAAGTAGATTTCACTACATATTTTAGTCAAAAGTAAAGCAATGAGTAATCATCAAACAAACTTTAATTAGTGCTGAACTTTTGGGCATTACTTTCCTATGTTTGCAAGTACTAATTATCATATTAAGCAAAAAAGATTGTGCAACATATTGCAGTGAGCATCCACATACTATAAAATCTATAGTGAGTTATTGACCATGAATTGTGCTAAAAATAAGGAGTACTTTGTTATCTGATCATTAATACTGAACACAGTTGTGTATCCACATACTTGAACATCAATCCTCAACATGGCAACATGGTGCATTTATTAACAAACAAATGTAGTCCTACATAAGTATTCAACTAGAATGAAATAGTTTAAAAATATGAAGAGTATACCTCAATTCTAAAGATAGAGAGAGACCCAGTCTTGTTCAAACTTTTTCTTCCAGGAGGAATAATAGACTGAGCAAAACAAATCATAGATTCCCATTGGTTTCTATTCAATGAATCTCCAACAAACATAAGCCTCTTGTTCCTCAACTTCTCTAGTAACAATTTTGGTTTAAACCTTGCAACAAAGCCAAATCGAAATTTTATCAATTTCATGCAACAGAATATAGCACTCAGAGAGAGAGAGGGAGAGGGAGAGGGAGAGAGAGAGAGGGAGGGAGAGATAGAGAGAGGAGAGAGAGAGAGGGGGAGGGAGGGAGGGAGGGAGAGAGAGAGAGGGAGGGAGGGAGAGAGATTTCTTACTTGGGCAAAGAACAGTCATTAGGCTGCCACTTCCAATTTTGATAAAAAGAATCTTGCCTTCCATTCCTCATACAAGTCACTTGCTCCGTCAAGAACTCGCACTCATCTTCCTTATACAGAGGATGTGTCACATTATCAAAAACCCACCGACCGCTAAAAAGATCACAATCTTCCGGCGGCAACTCAATCTCCTCATCATCTTCATCTTCTTGCTCTTCAACAAAAACAACTGATGGCTCAATCACACGATCCTCATCTTTCTCCTTCACAGAACTTACTTTCAAACTCACTGGCTCATTGCTTTTCCCAGACTCCCCTGTTCTCAACCCATCAACACTCCCTTGATTTTCTTGAACTCTAGGCCTCGAAAAAGGAAACTCAGCAATGGACTTCACATCCTCATTATACATAAAACAACCAAACAAAAACACAGAGAAAACCACCACAAAAACAGAGAGATTACTGTTCTTCCGGCCACCGTGCTTCATCCCCGAACTAAAAGACGTTTTCCGGCGAAGTGGCTGCATGAGAAAACACAATAACAAATGAGTTGACACACACAAAAAAACCCAAGAAACAGATGGACATATAGACCAAGAAAAGTAAAACTTAAAATAATTAGACCAAGCTAACTAACATTTCTATCGATTTGATTATTAATTTTTGGAGGATTTGGTGAGATGGGGTTTTCTTGAGGAAACAGATTGGTTGCAGGTAGCTTAAGAACTTGTATTTCTCGAGTTTTTCTTAGCTTTATGCAACAACTATATCTTCAACCTCTGCATATACTCTATATGAAACAGATAGAAAAAGAGAGAGTGAGTTTAAAGCTTTCTATATAGGTTGCCCTTCTTTCCTTTTCATTTCGGTAGTCATTTTTGCAACCCTTTCACCACTTCAACACATATATAGTTTTTGGTTTTTTTTTATTATTATTTTTATGTTAACTTTTTTCTCAAAATTTATCTTCGACCGAAAATTATAATTTTATATCAATTTGGATTTTTGTTGAACTTGAAATAATGACTTGGACCATCGATCTTTGTTGCCTTTTTTTTTTTTTTTACTTCAAATCTTTATTTTTTTCTTGAAATTATAGTGTGAAAATATATAATCAAGTTATTTATAAGCCATCCTTTATATTTTTTAAAATATATTCTTTATATATTATTACATAATATAAAATTAAATAAATTAATATTTTAATTATATATAGAATACTACTGCAACATCTCTTCCAAGATACACTAATATATATTCCCTCAATATCATTTGATTTTCCTAATATATACTTTTACTTATGTCGGCACATTTTAAAATTACTATTTTCATAATAAATACTATAATTAATAAGGAAATAAAATTATTTATTTTATTATGTTATCAAAATTCTTATAATATATGCATCAAAATCTTACAGTATACTATTTTTTTAGTCACAATATATCCAAGTTGTAAATGATTAATGTATCAAACTGGCTTGGGTAAAACGTGGTGTGATATTTAATGAGAAGATACCTCATTGATTTTCGCAAATCACATGAATTGCTGTTCAATTACATGGACATTGATACGAGAAATACAGACATGAGACAACTAATAAATCGGATCTGGACTCTGATTCAGTATCCTTTAAAGTACTACCATCGTTTCAACCCAAATATTTTTGCTTCCCAGGAAACCAAATATAATATTGCATATTCATGGATCATAGATTTAACTATTAAGGAACTTCGATTTTCAGCTAGTCTTCTGTCACTTTATCACATGTGATAACGCCAATCTCCGATCCTGGTCCTTCCTCCGCCGTGACTGGTGGTTCCGTGGTGTAGCTGCTGGATGGGAGCCTACAAAACAACGCCGGCGGGGGGGGGGGGGGGGGGGGGGGGTTTTGCCCCGAAGCGCCTCCGGCGTGAGAGTAAGCGTAGGTTTCGGAAGGATAAAGATTAGAGAAAGTGCTATCTATGTGTGGTGGGTGAAGGTGTATGGCTGGTGGTTGCTGGTGGCTGAGAGTGTTTGAATATATGCTGAGTGTAAGTGTGTGTATGAATGAGTGTAAAGAGAGTGTAACCCTTGAACTCTTGATCCTTGGCCTATAAAGGATTAGGGTTCAAGGGTGCGTACCTGGATCCTGGTCCTACACGTGTAGGGGTTTGATCCCCTACACGTGTCCAGGTGTCAGCGTAGAAGTAGTATTTTGGAATGTTCCCTGGCTTGTCTCTATCGCCAGTAGTTGACCGTTATGTTTGTCTTCATCGTGTCAGTCTGTGGCTTGTGCAGTAGTTGTCGGCTGGTACATGTTTGGATCCCGGTCGAGGGGTGTGGTTAGGAGTTACCCGGGTCCTGTACACTAACTGGGCGGCGTATCCTGATAAGGTTGGTAGATTGAACCCTACTCCTGATGGCTTCCCGGGGATCAGGGTCCTTGAGCAGGCCCGGGTTTGTGAACCCGGGTCATACCATATCATTTGCCCCCCACTCCCTTATATAGATTCTCTATGTGAGGGAGTTGAGTGAGGTTTTTGCTTTTGTTCGAGTAGGTCCGGGTAAGGGTTTGTGTTTGCCCCCTTGACCCGGGTAGATCCGGGTAAGGGTTTGTGTTTGGCCCCTTGACCGGGTAGATCCGGGTAAGGGTTTGTGTTTGCCCCGCTGACCGGGTGGATCCGGGTAAGGGTTTGTGTTTGCCCCCCTGACCGGGTGGATCCGGGTAAGGGTTTGTGTTTGCCCCCCTGACCGGGTGGGTGACTTTTGTAAGGGTAAAAGTTTGCGCTTGCCCCCCTGCCCGGGTAGGTGATTTTGAGTTTTCGTTGTTTTGTTTGTTTCTGTTGGTCAGCCGTCTCAGTTCTGAAGGGACCCGGTGGGAACGTGGCCTTGTGTCCTTCGTCTTTGTGGGGATCCGGGTTAGACTGACCCTGCTCGGGTTGCTTGCTGTGTCCGGGTCGTGGGTCAGTGAAACGTTTGAGATGTGCAGAAGACGAAGTGTTTCGTGTCTCGGAAGTTGAACCGTTACACGTCTTTTAAGGTGGTGAATTATTACAGCTGTAATAATTATGGATTGTCCAATAGGGTGCGGCCACGTGGCCCATGATGTGATGTGTGTGTATATATAAACCTCCCCTCCATCCGTTTCTCTTACTTTCTTTTTGCTTCCGCCATTTTTCTGAGAAGAGACGCCGCTGCCGTGTGTTGCTTTCCGCCGGATTTCGAGTACTCTTGCTTCGTTCTTTTCCGTTCCGCTTGTGAATTGTAGTAAGTCTTTCTCCCTTTTCCTTTGTTTTGCAATCTCATTCGCGTATCGTACTGCCTTTGCATGAGATTTATATTTTGAAATGCTTGCTTTTGGTTGCTGTCATGCTTTGATCCTCCACATCTGCGGTCACGTATTTGCTTTGATTGTTGTATGTTTGGTAGTATATGGGTTGATTTGGGGTGGTTTTACCTGCTTGGTTTCGGGGATTTCGGGGTTTTGGTTTCGACATTCTGGGTTTCGGTTCTGGAGGTTTTGGTTTTCGTTTGAATGTTCTTGATATCTAGGTGTGTATATATGTATTTGTGAGTGTATAACGGCTGGGGGTTTGAGTTTTGATTCTTGATTTTGTTTTGAAATTTCTGTGAAAATGTTTGTGGCGTTTGGGATTCTTCAGTGATTTGAACTGGATCCGGGTTACATAGTTATACCCGGGTTGGGTAGATTTAGGACATGGCTGTTTTGGGTGTTTTGAGGCTTGTATATATGATTGTGAAGGGTAGGATTTCCGACCCGGACACATGTGTTAGGTCCGGGTAGGGGTTTTTGTGTTGCTTTGTTTTCGTACTTGGGGGAATTTTGTTGTGCTGTAGTGTGTATGTGGGACCCGGATAGCTTTCTTGTACATAGTGCCCTTCTCCCCACGGAAACCTGGGGGAAGGAGAGGACCCGGGTAGTGTTGTTTGTACTTGGTCGTTTCTCTTTTCTTGATGTTCTTCCACATAGAATTAGGATGGGATCCGGACCCAAATAAAATCTGTAACCATGTGTGAATTCTAAAACTGACCCGGGTTGCCTTTTTATTTAGGTTTATGGTCCGGATCCCTAGGCCGCCAAGGAGAGAGATCGTTGCTTACTCGGCTGTACCCGGGGAGTTCTCCAGTGACACAGAGTGTGACGAAGTCCATACTCTTGCTCACCGTGCTCGGGTGAAGATGTCTGAAAGAGAAGTTTCTTCTTCCGGGGTGGTGTCTGTGTTTCAGAAGGTCACCAAGACGATTGGGAGGCAGGTAATCATGTCTCCGGAAGGCGTCTGGTGTGATTCGAAGTCATATTTTATTACCAAGGCCCCCCTTGTCGAGGAGAAGGGCTTTTATACGAATATGGCCGGGTTCTATAGGCGTAAGCACCCTGGCGGTCCCTTAGCTCCCTATAACAAGGAAGAGTTCGATGAGAGGTTTCGAGAGTTTCCTGGGATCCGGGCTCCGTTCCCGGTGAGGAGCCACATCAAAGAGATGTCTCCGGATATGGCTGACCGGATGATTCGGGCAGCTTTTCAACTTCCCCCCGAGGTCGAGTGGAGGTGGCCTGAGCCCGGGGAGAAAATATATCATCGACCCGGAGACGGTTTTGTCCCAGTATGGATGGAACATCTTCGGTCCGGGTGGAACCCCCGGTGGCACGTTTTTTTCAAACATTTGTGCAAGTACGAGTGGAAGATTTCTCCAATGCAGCTGACTCCGAACGCGGTCAAATGGATGACCTGGTTCTTGTGGGCGTGTAACAAGATGGACTATTATCCAACACTGAGGCTGTTTCATGTTTTGTTTCAATTTAAGAAATCCGGGGTGAGACCCTTGTACGAGCTTCGCTTTCGGTCGAAGGAATGTGGCCTGGGGACCGGGCTCGTGAGTCCGGTCATTCACCAAAGTTCGCTGAAGGGCTGGAACGGTGAAGTTCTCATGTTGAAAGGACTGGATCTAGCCTTTATGCCGTACATCGAGACGGATGATACAAAGGTTAGGACCGATTTCGGTGCTCCGGGTGCTGCGGGGGAGTTTCAGGCTCAGCTGGTCGAGTTCTGTACTTGTATCGGGTTCCAACTGACCCGGGACACATTTATGCAACATGATAAGTTGCACGAGGGAGGCTGTGAGTTGTGCTTTTTTCTTGTTTCTTGATTTTGCTTTTGACTCAGTTTTTGTAGTGTCTTGCCCGGGTTCTCCTTTTTATAGTTTGTATATTCCCTTAGAATAATTTGTCGTAGCATGTTGTCCGGGTCTGTTTTCTCTGTCCTGTTTCCTTAGTGAAGTCTTGTTGGATTTGTATTATTTGTCTTGACCCGGTTTCGCTTCATTCTGCAGGTCTCCCATACTTTGATCCGGATCTCTGGGCTATCATGTCTGCAAAAGATTCTTTCGCCGCCGCTCTTCGGAATTTGGGAGGTGTGCACGTGGTCCCGAAACCTCCGCCAAAGAAGAAATCGGGGAAAAAGGGGGACCCGAAGAAAGGGGAGTCCGGGTCCTCCCGCCAGGGAACGGAGGGTACTGGGCATTCCAGTGCTTCCCCGGGTGTTACTCCGGATCCGGATCCGGAGTTGGTTGCTGAGGCCGAAGAAGTGGAGAGCCCGGATCAAGGGCCAAAGAGAAAGAGGAAGAAGACTGATGCCGGTTCTTCCCAGAGGCAGGTGATTGATATGACGGTGGAGGATCCGGGCAAGTCTGCTATGGAGGTGGTGGATCTTGGGGTTGAAATTGAGGGCGGTTCCCGGCCGGCCCCTAAATTCGGCAAGTACCCTGTCAAGAAAGTCCTGGGCTTGATGTCTGAACTCCCTTCCGACCAGGATTGGGAAATGATGGAGGACGAGGGTCTTGCTGCAAATTTTAGAGAGGTTGGGAATCTTTGGGGACAGGTACTCTTTTTTACCCGGGCTTTGTTCTGCTTCATCTATATTTGTGGTTTTGTCTTTGCTGACCCTGTTGCAATATCTGTTTGTCAGCTTGGTGGTCGCTTGGCCGGGTTCAACACCCATGCCTTGGCTGCTTTGAAAAAGGAAAGAGACCTTTCCGTTCAGAGCCTCGCTCGGGTCACCAAGCTGGAGAAGGATCTTGACATCGAGAGGTCAGCCCGGGAAGCTCTGGAGGCTGGGACGTCCTCGAAGATCAAGGAGGCCGAACTTCGGAAGGAGACCGAGCTAGGACAAAAGATTAAGGATGCTGAAGCCCGGGCTGATGGTGCTGAGAAGAAGATTTCCGGGTTGGAGAAAGAGGTGTCTGATCTTAAGATGCTTTTGGAGAAAAGGGAGGAGCCGGAGAAGGTTGTTGCCGAGTTCCAGAAGTCCACAGCTTATGCGGATGCCTTGGCCGCTGCTGGAGCTCTTGAAGTTGTCCGGTGTTGGCATGTTGCCGAGCGGCACATCAAGACTGACCCGGAGGCTTCCTTGCAGAGCTTTATAGAGCTCTATCTGGCTGCTAAGGATAAAATTAAGGCTGGGGAGGGAGAGCCGGATCCTTACGAAGGCCCTTCTCCTAGCTTTCTTCCTCCTGCCAACCCGGGTGTTGATGGCGATCTAGATTCTTCTTCTGCTGACTCTGAGCCGGCTGATGAGACTCCGGCTGATGAGACTCGGGCTGATGGGACTCCGGTCGATAAAACTCCTGCTGACGGAACTCCTGCCAATTGATCCTCCTTCCCCCAGTTTATTCCTATTTGATTTCAAAGACAATGTTTTGTAATTTTATTCTGTCTGTGTCCGGGTTTGAATATTTTGATGCGGGTCTGTTTGGGCCCGGTTCCAGTATTTTAATCGTTGCTTGTGAATGGATGCTTTTATTTGATGTATCTTTTACTCGGATGTTTTGCATATGTAGCTTTATACTTTAGAAAATTTTCTAAGTAATAGTGCGCAGGTGGATCCGGGTATGTTTTACCCGGGGTTGATTGCTTATGCAATTCCGTACTTAGAAATTTTTCCAAGTGAAATGGATGGACCCGGGCGACTTCTACCCGGGTTGATTGCTCTATTATGCTTGTACTTAGAATTTTTTCTAAGTAAATGAAATAGATGGACCCGGGTAGATATTTCCCGGGTTGATTGTTTTCTTTAGCTTTTATACTTAGAAATTTTCCAAGTTAGACGGTTGCATGGATGGACCTGGGTAGATATTTCCCGGGTTGACTGTTTTCTTTAGCTTTTATACTCAGAAATTTTCCAAGTTAGATGATTGCATGGATGGACCCGGGTAGATCTTTCCCGGGTTGACTGTTTTCTTTAGCTTTTATACTTAGAAATTTTCCAAGTTAGATGATTGCATGGATGGACCCGGGTAGATCTTTCCCGGGTTGACTGTTTTCTTTAGCTTTTATACTTAGAAATTTTCCAAGTTAGATGATTGCATGGATGGACCCGGGTAGATCTTTCCCGGGGTGACTGTTTTCTTTAGCTTTTATACTTAGAAATTTTCCAAGTTAGATGATTGCATGGATGGACCCGGGTAGATCTTTCCCGGGGTGACTGTTTTCTTTAGCTTTTATACTTAGAAATTTTCCAAGTTAGATGATTGCATGGATGGACCCGGGTAGGTCTTTCCCGGGGTGACTGTTGATGTTGCTTGGTTGCCTTAGAAATTTTCTAAGTAAATGATAACATAGATTCATCGGCAGCAAAAGACTTCATTGATATTAAAACTATTACACAGCTTTGAGAATGATCAAAAGTACATGATTGCTTTTAGGGATATGTAGCTGTCTTCTGGGATCCTTTCTTCTCGTTGATTTTATTGATAGAACTTCCTTAACCTAAGACCATGCCAGGTGTTGGATATTTCTGACCCGTCCATATGCTCCAATTTGTAGGTGCCCGGCCTTAGGACTTCTTTGACTTTGTAAGGGCCTCCCCACTTAGGCATCAGCTTGCCAGTGTTGGTTGGATCAGAGGTTTCGGTGTCTCGTAGGACCAGGTCTCCTGTTTGAAAATTCCTAACCCGGGATTTTTTGCTGAAATGATCCCGGGTCTTCTCTTTGTACTTTTCCATTCTCGCGATTGCCTGATCTCGGACCTCATCTACCAAGTCCAGGTTGACCCGGAGTCCTTCTTCATTCGCAATTTCATCAAAGTTGATCGCTCTGTGGGAAGGTGACCCGACTTCGATTGGGAGCATCGCCTCCGTTCCATAGGCCAACTTGAAAGGAGTTTCTCCGGTGCTTGTCCGGGGACTGGTTCGGTATGACCACAGAACATGTGGTAATTCTTCTGGCCATTTGCTCTTGCTTTCTTTTAGCCTCTTTTCAATTCCTCTCAGGAGGATCCGGTTGGTGACCTCTACCTGGCCATTTCCTTGAGGATAGGCGACTGAAGACTTCTTGTGCTCGATGCCTCTTTCAGCCAGGTAGCTTTCAAAATCCGACCCTATGAACTGAGGTCCATTGTCTGAGACCAGGACTCTTGGTAGTCCGAATCTCATTAAAATGTTATCCATGAACCGGATGACATCTTGCTGATTGATTGTCCGCATCGCTTTAGCCTCGACCCATTTGGTCATATAATCAATAGAGACAAGCAGGTATCTAAGGTCTCCTTTTGCCCGGGGAAAGGGTCCCATGATGTCTATCCCCCAAACAGCAAAAGGAATTGGAGATAGAACTGAGGAGGGTAGGACAGGGCTTACCCGGGGCACGTTGCTGAATAGCTGACAGTTCCTGCATTTTTTCACAAATTCCATAGCGTCCTGGTGGATAGTTGGCCAATAGTAGCCTTGCCGGATGATTTTATATGCCAGGCCTTTTGCCGACATGTGATCTCCACAGATCCCTTCGTGAACTTCTCTTAGACAATATTCGGCCTCCTCCGGACCTATGCATTTTAGGATTGGGGATGAGTAGGTCCGGCGGAAGAGTGTTCCTCCTTCGACAAAAAATTTGGCCGCCTTAGCCTTCAGCCGTTGTGCTTTTCCCTTGTCTTCGGGTAACTCTCCCTTCTCTATGTAGTTGATCAGGGGAGTCATCCAGGTAGGGTCGTTGTTGATTTCAAAGATTTCTTCCTGCTCTATTGTTGGCTTGTGCAACTCTTCGAAATAGACTGAGCTGTCCAGATCCGCCGAATTTTGGACCAACCTGGAGAGGTTGTCCGCTTCAGCATTTTCTTCCCTGTTGACTTGCAAGATCTTGCACCCGGGGATCAGAGTAAGGTAGCTTTTCACCAAGGCTTGATACCTGGTCAGAATCGGGTCTTTGGCAAGGTATTCTCCATTGGTCTGCCGGACCACGATCTGGGAATCACTGTAGATGGTGAGATTCCGGATAGAGAGGGTCCGGACTAATTTTAACCCCGCTAGAAGGGCTTCGTATTCTGCTTGGTTGTTGGTTGCTGCGAAGCCGAAGGAGATTGCTGTTTTGATGGTGAACCCGTCCGGGCTTTTCAGGATTAGCCCGGCTCCTGACCTTTCGGTTGTTGAGGAACCGTCTACATGGAGTATCCAAGACTCCGGGTTGGGTTCTACTGGGGCTTCCGGTTCGGTTTCCATAGGAGTTGACTGGTTCTCTGGGAAGTTGCATTCCACCACGAAGTCTGCCAGGACCTGGGCTTTGACTGCTGTCCGGGGTAGAAACGTTAGGCTGAACTGGCTAAGTTCGATTGCCCAGTTCACCAGTCTCCCGGAGATGTCTGGCTTGTGAATGATTTTCCTTAGCGGTTGGTCTGTGACGATCCTGATTTCTCTTCCTTGGAAGTAATGTCTGAGTTTTCTGGATGCGGTGATCAGTGCGAAAGCAAATTTTTCTAAGTTGGGGTATCTGGTCTCCGCATCTTTGAGGACCTGGCTGACATAGTAGACGGGCTTCTGCTGCCCGGCTTCTTCCCTGATTAAGGCTGCCCCGACGGCAAAGGGACCGGCTGACAGGTATAGGTAGAGTGGTTCTCCGGGTAAGGCTTTTGTCAGGATTGGGGGTTCGGACAGGTATGCTTTGATCTCATCAAGGGCTTTTTGGCAATCCGGGCTCCATTCTACTAATTTCTGGTTTTTTGCCCCTTTTAACAACTCAAAGAAGGGTAGGCATCGTTCAGCGAGTTTGGAGACAAACCTTCGAAGTGCCGCTAAGGAGCCTGCTAGCTTTTGGACTTCCCTCTGAGTCCGAGGTGGTTGCATCTCTTGTACAGCTTTGATCTTCTCCGGGTTGGCTTCGATACCCCGGTTGCTTACCATAAAACCCAAAAATTTTCCAGCTTCTACCCCAAAGGTGCATTTGTCCGGGTTGAGCTTTAGCCTAGTCCTTCTCATGTTCTCAAAACATTCTCTGAGATCTGAAATGTGACCCGGGACTGATGTTGATTTAGAGATGATGTCGTCGACATAGCATTCCAAATTTCTTCCAAGTTGGTCTTTGAAAATTTCATTCATCGCCTTCTGGTAGGTAGACCCGGCGTTCCTTAGTCCGAAAGGCATCAGTTTGTAGGCATAGACCGCTCGATGGGTTATGAAAGCTGTTTTGGCTATGTCTGCTGGGTTCATCTTAACCTGATTGTATCCGGAGAAAGCATCCATGAAGCTTAACATCAGGTGTCCTGACGTGGCATCAATAAGCTGATCAATGCTAGGTAGGGGATAAGGATCTTTGGGGCATGCAGCGTTCAAATCTGTGTAATCGACACACATCCTCCACTTGCCGTTTGCTTTCTTAACCATGACTACATTTGCTAGCCATTCCGGGTATTTGATCTCACATATGATATCTGCCTTCATTAACTTGCCAACTTCCTCATCTATTGCCTTCTGCCTCTCCGGGGCGAAATTTCTTCGTTTTTGTTTAACAGGCTTCTTTTTGGGGTCGACGTTAAGGCTGTGCATTGCCAATGATTCATCCAACCCGGGCATATCGTCCGGGCTCCAGGCAAAGACATCTGCATAGCTCCGGAGTAGTTGGATGAGTTCCTCTTTAAAAACAGTATCCAGGCCTTTTCCAATTTTGACTTTCCTTGTCGGGTTGTCTTTTTCGATCAGGACCGACTCGGTCTCGACCGCAGCTTCTACCTTGGTTAATTCTTGTGCCGAGATCATTTGCTGGATCCGGGCGTCAGTGTTCTTTTCCACAAAATCTTGAGCTGAGCTCATGGTTGCTTTTTGGTTGCTTTGTCTAGAATCTGGGTTGGCTGCTCCCGGGTTGATGTTACCCGGGTCAAGTTCGATCACCTGGACTTCTCCTTTGGGGTTTGTTTTCTGGTGAGGCCGATGTTTCTTGTTGCTTTTCTGTTTTTGGAAGACGGTTGCTTTTCTTTTGTTGTCCAGGTGTGTTTCTGCCATGACCAAGGCTTGGCTGTAACACACCCCGGCTGTTGCCGAATCTCCTCTGACTTCCCCTACCCCGAACGGGGTTGGGAATTTGAATTTTAGGTGGGGATGGAGGTAATAGCTTCAATCTTGTTTAGACCCGAGCGGCCAATGATCACATTATAAGGGGAGGGTGTATCTGTGACGTAGAATTTGATGGTATGAGTGACTTGGTTCGGGGGAGTTCCGAATTGGACCGGGAGATAAAGTGTGCCAAGGACCGGGACAATGCTATTCCCGAACCCATATAGAGGATCCTCCCTGCAGTCGTTCATCCGGATATTCCCTAGCTCCATTCGATCCATGGTGTGTTTAAACAAGATGTTCGCTGAAGAGCCATTGTCGACCGTCTGACCTCATTCTCGGCTATATCCAAGGTTACCACCAGGGCCTGATTGTGACCCCGGGTGACTCCCTCGAAGTCCTTGCTGCTGAAGGAGATGACTTGTTCGGGGAAGGCTTGGATGGACATGATTTCTTGACAAGAGTCCGGGCTGGGGGGAGGGGAACAGGATCCGCCCAGTACTACGTTGACAATGTTCTTTTGTTTCCCCGAACCATCTCCCTTGTTTGCTGTGTTCCGGGCTATGTATTGCCCCATGTTGCCTTTGCTGATTTGCTCTTCAATGAAATACTTGAGGGATATGCAATTTTCCGTTTTGTGACCGTGGGTGCCATGATAGTCACAATGTCGGTTAGCGGGTCTGCTCTCTGGAGGAGTCTGCATAGGTTTTGGTGGGTAGTAGAATGGTTTATCTCTGATTTCTTTGAGTATGTCCTCGCGGGATCTGTTGAGAGGGGTCCAGTCGGGCTCTGGTTTCGGTTCCCTGGTTGTTTTGTTTGGACCGGGGTCACTTCTGGATCCGGATCCCTGTTGGCTGGTTCTCTTAGAACCTGATTGCTGGATGAAGTTTGTCTGTCTGTCCGGTTTGAATTTCTTATCCTGGTGATATTCTTTCCTGGGTCTATCTTCGACTTGTTTTCCTTTTGAACTGCCCTGTCGGGTCATCCTCATTGCTTGGAGCACATCGGTTTCCTTAATGAATTTTGCAGCCATGGCATAGGCAGCTGCCAGGCTCTGGGGTTCTTTGTTGATCAACTCGACCACATATCTCTCATTTTGTTCCGGGTCCAGGTTCCTTCGGAATATGCTCAGAGCCTCGCGCTCATCCAGGTTGGAAATTTTGTTGATTGCTTCCTGGAAACGTTTCATGTAGTCTGAGAGTGCCTCATTGTCATATTGGCGAACCGTTTCCAGGTGACACATATGGAGTTCATGTGTCTTGTTTGCTCGAAACCTTCTGAGGAAGGCTTCCCTGAAATCTTTCCAGGACCCGATGCTCCGGGAGGGGATCCGGCTGAACCACCTCTGGGCCCCTCCCTTGAATGTGGATGCGAAGAAGCGACATTTGGTTAGATCATTGTACCAGTAAATTTGGGCTATCTGTTCAAAGTAATGCAGGTGTTCCTCCGGGTCTCCTAGTCCATTGAAAGATTCAAAGTTGTAGTGTTTCATACCCTTTTGTCGGGGTATGGATTCCAAGGAGTGGCTGAAGGGAGTCAGGGTTCCCCCAATTTCAAGCCCAGCATCATTTCCGATTTTCCGGTTGAGTTCATTGATCATGTCTCTGAGGTTGGTTTGCCCCGGTCTCTCATCCTCGTCATCAGAGATGAGTTCGGGTGTTGTTTCCTTCCGGTAGCGCTTGGACCGGGATCCTTTTGTCAACTTTTCCTCTTCGAGTTGAATCCGGAGGGCGATTTTTTGCTCAAGTTTTTCTTCTTCCTCTTTCCGGATCTGTTCTTTCCTTTCAGCCAAGATTTTCAGCCGGGTTTCCTCACTTTCCTTTTGTTTCTTTTTCTTTGCTTTGTCTCCGATCCGGTCGAAGACGGAACCCCGGGATTGACGGCTGTTCCCGGAATCCTCGGATTCACCGATGTCCTCAAGTCTGCGGTTGCTTTCCCGGCGGTCATGGTACTGCCGGATGGCTTCGGCCAACTCTACATTGGTGAGCTGGGACAGGTGGAGGGTGGTGACCGGGACATCGGTGTACTTGTATTGGTTCGCTTCGATCCTGACCCGTGCATCATTGGGGTTGATTGCTTGGTTCTCGTCCGGGTTCACATGGGTGAAAAGGGGTCCTGAGGCGTGATCCTGGTTCGGGTTATCCTGGTCTGTCTGAGGGTTGTCCGGGTTCTGGGGAAGACCCAGGTGGGAGCGTGTTCTTTTTGCCATGGTTTCAAGAACTCATACAGGGTATATGGTTGCTGTTTTGGTGACAGTGCTCACAAATAGTATAGATAGTGATAGGATGCCAGAAATAGTGTGCACAAGTAGTCAACTTACTATTTTCAGAGATACCACAAATAGTTAAGTGACAAAATGTGTGCAGGTGTGAGACAAAAAGATTTTATGTGCTACAGACAAGATTAGGGTTTTGCTCAGACAGGGTTTGCTAACATGCACATACCAAGAAAAGCCATGGCTGAGGGTTTTGAGAAGCTGGGTGTTTGGTGAGAGCTTACAGGTGTGATTTCGGACCCCCGTTTCGGGGGCTTGTTGTAGGAGATGAGTCCAGTGGCACAGTGACCACAGGACAGAGGACACCTTCCCCTCCTTCTAGCGCCAAATGATAACGCCAATCTCCGATCCCGGTCCTTCCTCCGCCGTGACTGGTGGTTCCGTGGTGTAGCTGCTGGATGGGAGCCTACAAAACAACGCCGGCGGGGGGGGGGGGGGTTTTGCCCCGAAGCGCCTCCGGCGTGAGAGTAAGCGTAGGTTTCGGAAGGATAAAGATTAGAGAAAGTGCTATCTATGTGTGGTGGGTGAAGGTGTATGGCTGGTGGTTGCTGGTGGCTGAGAGTGTTTGAATATATGCTGAGTGTAAGTGTGTGTATGAATGAGTGTAAAGAGAGTGTAACCCTTGAACTCTTGATCCTTGGTCTATTTATAGGCCAAGGATTAGGGTTCAAGGGTGCGTACCTGGATCCTGGTCCTACACGTGTAGGGGTTTGATCCCCTACACGTGTCCAGGTGTCAGCGTAGAAGTAGTATTTTGGAATGTTCCCTGGCTTGTCTCTATCGCCAGTAGTTGACCGTTATGTTTGTCTTCATCGTGTCAGTCTGTGGCTTGTGCAGTAGTTGTCGGCTGGTACATGTTTGGATCCCGGTCGAGGGGTGTGGTTAGGAGTTACCCGGGTCCTGTACACTAACTGGGCGGCGTATCCTGATAAGGTTGGTAGATTGAACCCTACTCCTGATGGCTTCCCGGGGATCAGGGTCCTTGAGCAGGCCCGGGTTTGTGAACCCGGGTCATACCATATCAACATGTACATACCTAGTCGCACTCGGTGTAGGGATGGGCAGGGTTACTTCGGGGTCCGGGAAATGTTATCACTGTCCCTAATCGTTAATCTCCGAATTTGATATTCATCTTTATTAATCTTGTCCTGAACCTCGAACGGGGATTTTTTTTTTCCCTTATCGATGCCCGTCCCAAACGGGGAATAAAGATCCCCGTGGTGATTTAGGAAATTTATGATAACTGAAAAAATTCACTTGTATTTGCTATTAGTGATCAATAATTGATGATTAATTATAATTGGAGAAGGTCCTTGATGGTAGCAAATGACGAGATGATGTGTATGGTGGTGGTAAATAGTCACTAGTAATGGCAAGTTATTGGTGACAAGTGGCGATAGATAAGTCATGATTGTAGGTGACAGTGGCAGTAGTAGAAATGAAATAACGATGCCAGAAGGTCCATCAACATTGCATGAGTGAAGATGATGATGATATGAGTTTTATATACGTGTATTTGTATATCTATATTTGTGAGTTTTTTTATTAAAAAAATAATGATTTTTGTTGTGTACAACTAAGTGATTTTTGCAATTGAGCACGATTGGATAGCCCAGTGGTGGGTTTATCCTCTGTTGACCCGGGACACCCGGGTTCGACTCTGACTCACCCCGAGAATTATTAGAACAGATACTAAGTTGGCTCACCCCGAGAATTATTAGAACAGATACTAAGTTGTAAGGCATATAAGCCTGCATTGTCAAAAAAAAAAAAAAGAAGAAGTGATTTTTGCAATTAAAAACTCTCATCGAAAAATGATCACGACCTAATTTGTAGTTTTTATACTAATTTAGCTTCTAATGAAATAAGTTCTTAAAATCTAAATTAGACTATAAACTCAAAACCAGTCATTGACCAATTTTTAATCACTTTCTGGCTCTATTTTTTATATAAGGAATCTCACAAATATTAGATGTATAAATATACATATATACAACATATATCATCATCTTCATTCATATTATACTGATGAAACTCCTCACATCATTATCGACCAATTTCACTATTGTCGTCGTCACCTATAATTATGATTGGTTTATAGTCGCTTGGCACCATAACTTGCTATCATCATAGAATTTCTACGATATAATTGATCATCAATGATCAATCACTAATAATAAACATATGTAAATTTTCTCATTTATTAAAAATAAAATTTGATTATTTTATTATATTATATTATATAAAATAGTGATTAATGCAAATAATGATGTGAAAGGGATTTGTAAAATAAAACAATTCATTTAAATTAAACATACTCCCTCCGTCCCTCCCATTTCTTATCAAATGGGTTGGGCACGGAGGTTAAGAAATATGTATAAAGTAGTGGAAAAGAGAAAGAAAAGTGGGTGTAGTGGTGGGACCCATTGATTTTTAATGTATAAAAAGGAGATAGTGGAGTAAAAGTAGTGTGAAAAGGAAAGAAAAGTGGAGAAATTGTGGGACCCATTGACTATTTTTGGTAAGTTTTGAAATGTAAAGAATTGGATGGGACGCCCCAAAAAGGAAAGTGTAAAGAAATGGTTGGGACGGAGGGAGTATCATTTATGAGTGATTTGTAAACGTAAACATATCTATACTATCTATACTATACTATAATAAGCCAACATGGGTATAATTTGTCGTCGTACAAAATTTTGGTTTGGTCATGTTGGTTTGGTGATTCACTTTGTAACTAAAAGTCTGCTATAGGTAGAGTTCTCATTGTCTTACATCTCTAACCAGTTTGATACACTACAAGATAAAAACTCCACCATTATTTTTTTAAATATAATTTTTAATTAGATAAAAAATAAAAAAAATAAATTTACTATCATTAATATATATATATATATATATATATATTAAATTTAAATTATATATAATAAATTTAAAATTATATAGTCGTCCGTGCTTTGCACGGGTTTAAGGCTAGTACTATTAAAACCGAAACATTAAAAATTTGATCGATCGGTACTTGGGCCGAGTTATGGGCCTGTTATATAATCAAGCATCCTTTTTAACTAAAACAATTATCTTTTTTACATTTTCTAACTAAAAAACTCAATTTTCTAAAAATAATATTCGACAACATGGCAATTACCCTTTCTAACTAAAACACATTTACTTTTTCACATTCCTAACTAAAAACGGAGTTTTATAAACATAACACATGGAACATACATATAAAAAAGACAATATTATTATATCTATACTATATTATTAAAAGTAAAATATTAGTCGATAAATGAGCTGAAATACGGCCTATTTATATAACCAATTATTCTTTTTAACTAATATAAATTATCTTTTTTATTTTTTCTAACTAAAATAACTCAATCTTCTAAAATAACATAGAGCAACATAGTAATTACCTTTCTAACTAAAACACATTATCTTTTTTAGATTTTCTAACTTAGAAAGACAGATCTTCTACAATTAAAACGGACGACACATACATAAAACTATAATATTATTATATATAATTATTAATAAATAATCGGTGATATTTTTCAATTAAAATACATTAAAATTATTTTTAAATACTCTAATGGTCTCACTTTAAAAGTAATATTATAAATCTATACTATACTTATTATATCACTAAAGCCGAAACAAGAAAAGGTCAGTTGGTCGGTCAGTCTAGTTTGGCGAGCCGGTTGGTATTAGACCCCATACCTCTTTAATTTATAACATATTATAATATATTTTTTATTTTGAATTAGACTAAAATATTGTAAATTAGATCAGTATGATGGGTCGATATTTGGATTTACGCGTCTTTTTAACTTATAATATATTTTATACGATATTATTAATCATTAATAATGAAATATTGAGTGGTTGATATATATTTGGATTTATTGGTCTTCTTAAATTATAACATAGAAAAAATATATTTTAACATCCTCACTAAAATATATATGTTCGACGTAATTTTTAATTAGTTATTTGACAGACTTAATTACTAAGAATTTATTCAGCTGTTAAATAAATTTTTTATTTAATCATATTATTCTATCATAATTTTATTTCAAAATAAAATTAATTAAATTTAAAATATATAAAATAAAATAAAAAATATTATAACCGTCCGTGCGTTGCACGGGTTATAAGCTAGTAAAATATTATTAACAAAGTGAAAAATGTTTAAAACACAGGACTTTTGTACACCATTGGTTGGTAAAACCTACTTAAAGTACACATCAACAATTATCTGGAATTTTTAATTTGTCAACGAACTATAAAAAGTCCAGTTTATACGGTATTTGTTTAGGTATAATCATACGCGTTTCTCAATTTAGTTGTTGATGGGTGTGCCACTGTGTCAATGGACGTTTAATTCGTGGTGAATGTGCTACTCTGTTTGTGTTTGTGGGTTCTTTGACTTGTATATTATAAAAATTTCAAAATTAATTTTTTGAAAATTTTCATATCATAAATTTATAATAAAATTTTAATTGGTAAATCTTAAATTATTTTCTTTTTAAAATTAATTATATATATAGGATATATATATATATATATATATATATATAATTTAGTTTGCAACATTTTATTATTATATTATCAGTTTAATATCTAATAAACTATATTATTCAAAAGTTTATCAAAAATGATAAATTAAAATTTTTCTGTTCATAAGTAGACTTTTTTTTTTGACGAAATATATGAATTTTATTAATGTGATAAATCGCTATTCAAAACATTCTTAACATCAATAGGAACAGACATCGAATCGAACAATCGATTTTGGAAAGAATATGACATATACGCCAGCTCATGCGCCACCATATTAGCAGATCGTTTAATATAAAACAGTGACATTGTGTTAAAGGAATCTAGCGTATTACGGCAGCTTTAAACAACATGCCCGAAAGGAGATCGTCTAGAAACTGTACTTTGAATTTCCTGAACAACTGTAAGGCAACTAGATTCTACTGTGACCATGCTCCATCCTCTTTCATGGATCCAACTAAGTACCTCCTTGATTGCTAGAGCTTCCGCCATATATGCTGAAACTAGGCCAAATCTATATACCGTTTTCGCTTGAATAAGAGCACTTTTTTCATCCCGTGCTACGATTCCAATCCCATAAGCATTATGCTCAGTAAAAGTTGTTGCGTCCATCAAAATCTTCACATGATCAACTTGTGGTGTTACCCAGAGCTCTAATCCACCCCCCTCAACTCAAAGAGGAAAATGGGACTGATTGCATTCTTCTGGGCTATAGTCCAGTGTAGAAGACACTGCTTGGTGTTTGCAAGAACAACATATATTTAGACGAGTATATTTTTTGTTCCAAATGGATCATTTCTCGCTTTCCAGCACACTGACACAACTTCTGCTCTTTTCTCATTGTTGTAGACGTGTAGAGTAAGTTGACTTCTTTTAATATAAGACAAAGCATTTGATTGTTTTTTGTTATTGGGAGAAAAGTGAAAGCAGAAAGTTGTAAGTACAACAGCGGCCATGAATAATTTGCATATACAGTCGCACAAATATGAACGGTTATATAAGACAATTTTTACCAAACCGATGGATACTCAATTTATGCTAATTTGATTAGGCTTTATCGAACTCGAATATTTCAGATTTGGATTCGGGTTTGGATTTAACTTTTAAATCTGAACTATTTTAAGGTCGAGTTCGTGTTTATGATATACTGTTTCGAATTCGACCCGAAAACTCGAAACTCATTTTGTTAGAACCCGACCCCGACCCGAAACCCGTTTTAATATATAAATAATATTTTTATATATGGACTTTTTAATGTGTGCGCCGAACTGCACACAATAAACACCAAATTTTATGAGTTTGGTGGATTTTTATTGGTAAAATTGGTGTAAATGCGGCCGGGCGCGGGGGGGGGGGGGGTCCATCTATATTTATGATTAAATGACCAATAAAAACGCACCAAACTCATGGGAGTTAGCTCTTATTGTGTGCTGATGGTCACACCATAAAAACCCGTTTTATATATTCATATACCGTGCCATAATTTAAAATAGTACTAATATAACATATAACATACTATATTACTAATACTTAAGAGGACTATAATTTGTACAAACTATTATATTAAACTTTAACATTCTTGAACTATTATTATTAAACATATTTTCAGCAGTGGGGTTCGAATACTATAGGATAATTTTGACTGAGATTAGCAACATGAATAAATATATGTAGGTTCAAATCATCAACGCCGCCTAGACACCTCATTCTGATATTGCAATCCCTTGTTCAACTCACATGTAGTTCTTATCATTAATTCCTCCATTCCGGTTGTTTTGAGCTAATGTTGCTTTTGAATGGCTTTGCTAATTCATCGACAATTCCATGCTTCAAAGGCTGATTAATTGCCAATCCCCACAATTATAAGATCACCGGACGTAGGAGCCCTTTGACTCCAGTCAAATGTTAATAATCTTTTATTAGAGATTTTGCATATCAAAGTTCAATTTGGCAGAGATTCACCAATCCGAACCCAAACAAAATCTGATGGGTTCGGGATTTGAATTGGGTCAGTACCTGGCCGAGTAGTTTTAGAGTTTAGTGATTCTAGTTTTTCCAAGTTCGGATTTGGGTTCAGGTTTGACATAGAAAATCAAGTTCAAATTTATTTTTTATTGAACTCTTCAACCGAACCGGTGGTCTTCCCTACTTACTTAAAATAAGTCAGATAAGAAAATAATAAATAGAATAATAATAGGCTTACAACAAAATCGGACTGATATCAAAATAAATATCTTAGTAAAAAAAGTGTTCTTCATTTGTTTATATTATCTCATAAATATTTTCTATTTAGTTAAATGTAAAGTAATTGTTATTAGTTGACAATGATGATAAAGATTATTTAAAAGTACTAAATTATACATATACACTAAAATTATGAAAAATATCATTTATTATAATTGAGAAATAATATCTAAAAGTAATTAGAACATCTCTGGTTATTAACTCTGAATTGGACAAATTTTATGAATAGATATTTTAATTTACTCGCATATCTTAAATTTATAACAAGTAATTGGTTCCAATCTCATTTACTCCTATTTAGTTTAGCAATGCCTTAGTGTTCAAGGGAGCTTTTATAGCAATATCTTAATCAAAACACGTTCATATTCCATGAGAATATCGAGATCACAAAATTTATCCCCTTACAATATGAAACATGGAATATTGGTGATTTTGTAACCCTAATCATGGAACATGAGCTGGAAGTGAAAAAAGTTTGAATTGGTTTTAAAAACGCAACTTTCGTACACGATCTATTAGTAAAACCTACTTATAGTCTTATACCAGTAATACACATCGAGACGTATGTGGAGTTTCTAAATTTGTCAACGAACAAAAGTCGTCTAGCTTTTTTATTTATTCGGGTGCAATCATGGGCAGTTTATTTGTTGATGTATATCATGTATGTCTTATTGTCTATTACATAATTATATATAAAAATATATTTACTGTTTATAAGTGACAAGTTATTTATAAGTGAAAAGTAATTTTTAATATATATGTTTGGATAAATATTTTATTATTTACACACTAGTAGATATCAAATTATTAATATAACAATAAAAATATTATAAATATCTTTTAAAATGGCCTTATCTATTTTCGTAAAATCAAATTTCAAAATTAGAAATAAATTATTAAAAATTATAATTTTCAATTTATTAAATTTTGATATCAGAAATTAGTTTATATTTTTTTATAAACTACTTGTGAGCTGTGACTTTTATGTGGAAAAATTAGAATGAAAAGCTAGCCAAACGCCCATAGTTGAGAAAAGTGGAAGCCAAGGAAGGAAGGTTATTTATCAGTATAGCAGTGGCGATGCATATACAGCTACATATATTAATGTATAATGTTTTGTTTTTTCAATAAACCAGAATATCATTTAATGTATCATGTTGAGACGACACTATAACAAAAAGGGTTTGTCGCCCGTAAGCACCAAATTTTATAATTTTGATAAATTTTAATTGTTGTGGTTGGTGAATTTGCAGGGGCTCCACTATTATAAGAAAATAGAAGCCAATCAAAATCACTCAAACTTATGAATTTTGGTGCTTAGTGTGTGTCCATAAGGCACACATTAAAAAAACCGTAACAAAAATAGTATCAGACAGCCGTTTTTATCCGTTTTCTGAAATTACAGAAAACCGTGATCTAAAGAGGCGTCACGTCGTCTGATATGCATATCAGACAACGGTGCTCAAAAAGGTGCACACTGTTGCATGCAACATGATGGTTTACATCTATGAACTTATGACTGTAAGATACTCCCTCTGTCCCATTTAATTCTATACGTTTCTTTTTCACGACTCGACACGCACTTCAATGCTCTTATAAAACATACTTCTATAACTTATTTTTAAAATTTTCTTTTTCTGAATAAAAATAGAACATTTATACTTTTATACAAAAAAGAAAAATCTTAAAAATAAATTAGAGAACTATACTTTACAGGAGCATTAAAGTCCGTGCCCTCAATGTATATAACTCAGGGGAACGGAGGGAGTATATATGTTGCTGATTGACTTTATATTAAAGTTAAAGGAAACTACACCATCCAATTTACGTATAACGACTCTAAACCGAGTACAATGCAACTGTAAAAGGCTGTGTGTTCATTTAAGAACCCTCGTGACAGAAGTTTCTGATAGGCTGCACCAGCTCTGTCTGTAATTTGTTAATATTACATCCGATTGAAAAAAATACCGAACAAAAAAAGTACTTATTAAAAGACTAGGAGTATGTTTGTCTGGGTTTAAAGATGAGGTTTTTAAGCACTTTAAACTGAATCAATAAATCAGAAACTGATTTAAAATCATAAGTTAATTTGAGATTATTTTCCAGTGACTTAATTTTTTTGAAATCTATTTGATAAAAATTTACTAATAAGTCTAAATCAACTATAAATCACCTTTATGTTTAACATTATATTTTTAACAACTCATAAATTATTAATAAGTTAGCTTTATCGAAACAAACATTTTAACTTTCCAAATTATCACATAACTTATGTTATGTCATAAATCATAAACTTAACCATATGGATGTGAAAGAGCCAAATTATCACTAAAACTCCCTGCATTTCTGTCAAAATCTATGTGAAGAACCCGCATGATCCGTTTGACAGTTACTTCCTCTGTCCCAAAATAAGTGTCACTTTTAACTTTCTGCACGTAAATTCTAGATGCAAGGAAAACATACTTCTACACATTATTTTTTAAATTTTATTTTTCTGAATATAAATATAGATGTTAAACTTTTATTCAGAAAAAAAAATTTTGAAAAACAATATACAGAAGTATAATTTTTTTCCATCTCAAATCACATGAAAAAAGTCAAAACGACACTTATTTTGGACAGAGAGAGTATTTGAGACGGACTAAAATGATATGTCCAAGAAATTGATAATAAAAAATAACTTGTGCTCCAGTGCACACACGTTTCTTTTGTCGGGGTTCTATTCGTAAAGTAACAATTTGTCTTTGTTTATTTTTACACACTTAAATACTCAAATCACGAAACACGAAGGCTAAGATTGCTCAACATTTTGTTGCGATCCGTAAAACAAGAGGTGGTGCCAAACCGGAGGAACTTAGGGCCGATTGTTATGAAGATGAGAATGCCGACAGTTATGTTTAGTACGACAGCACGAAGAAAGTTGTGGGCTTAGCATGTCTCGAAGTTGGTATGATCAGATACACTTTTCTTGAACCAGATATGATCAGATACTCTACTTGTTCTGAAATGGATTTACTTTATTTTAACAGGTTCTGAAAATCTCATTGTTTAGAGACGCAGGCCTGTTGGCTTAAAATAAGTAATTTGGACGACGTATTTGGATCCAATATAATATCCGATCTAACACATTGAATGTCTAATTATTATTGGGCTACAACGATTGAATTCAACTTGAGAAATTAACTTGAGAAATTATCAAAACTATGTTTATTTTAAAATAACTAATTATTAATGATAAGTGTGAATTATTTATAAGTAGTTATTTTTTCAATCTATGTATGTGATTTTATTTGATATTTGCAATTTATTAGATATAAAATTATTAATATAATAACATATTATTATATATTATTTTTAAAATGATCCTATATATTTGATAGCCCAGTCTTTACGTTTAAAGTTTTTGGATTTATAATTTGATAGCCGGTCTTTACTTTTCAACTTTTCTAAAAGACCAGCAACCCACTTTTATATTAAAAATAAAGGAAAAATCTTACTAATATCTTTGAATATTATAAATTCTTTTTCTTTTTTATTCCCCCGAAAGATCAGCCTCCATTATTATATTATTATTTTTAAATTTCGACCATGATATACTAAAAAGAAAGAAAATATAACCTCACCTGATAATTTACTCTCTTACTTGTGAAGGCCGATGGATATATTCTGATTCAAAATACTTCACAATCATATGCCAAACTCTCATCACAAATGCTCGGTTTCATAATTGTTATGCCGGGATTTTACGCACATGAGATGGTACAAAAATAAGTATTATATTTGTTATATTTAATCGAGATTACAGCAAACAAGATAGGCATATGAATGATTCAAAGGAAGCCGCATTTCGAGGAAGTTAGTTCAGTGTTGAAGTAAAGATAAGGAAGTTGGAAACAATCACGTATGCGGGGAGAGAAAATAGGAGTTAGTGGAGTTATAGGACTCTAGCCAAGGGAGTTATATAAGCATGCAAATACTGAGGGAGGAAAAGGACAAGCTATTAACTTGAGCTATCTACAAACACCAGCCTATCAAATTAAAGTTACGTAGCATACATTTTTCTTGAATGACCAACACACTTTTATAAACCCACTCCTTCATCTTCTACCCCCGGATCATTCACTTTCTTATGTATAGACCCCAAGACCATTCCTCATGCACATATAGATACATACATTGATGCACAACGGTCTTATCCTCTCCATTTTCTATCAATAGAGTTCTACATCTTCATCTCCCTCAAGTCTTCACGCCGACGGGTACGCACTGCCACTGACGGGAACATCTTCTGATGACGACGACTGCGTTTATTTATACTTGTATCTTGTTTTTATCATACTTGTAAGCTCATACTTCAACATTATAGTGGATATTTGGTTGGGACATTCCCACCCGCGGTTTTTAACCTTTTACAAGGGGTTTTCCGCGTCACCAAAATTGCTTGTGTTCTTGTCTTTAATTTTCTTCCGATACTTGTCCATTCAATCTTCAAAATATTCATACATAAAAATACATACTCCATTGTTATAGAAATTGATTAGGCTTGGCTTTTAACCCCGCAAATTTTGGTAAAAACAATTGGCGCCGTCTGTGGGAAACTAGCGAAGCACTTACATGATTTCTTTGACAATGGGGCTCACGTCGACGGGTTGGCTGAATTGAAGAACACGTCACTCAACACACACAATGAAGGTCTACGGTACTGATCTTTAAAGGATTACGAAAGCCATATATAAGTAAGGATTTGGGAATTACACCGACACGTCCAACATCACGATGGTTGATGAGACTGTCCGACGAGTCCGTCAACTCGTCCATCGATGTAGTCGACGCCTTCAACATATAACACGTGATTTTGAAACAGCTTGAGAAGACGACAACATTCTTGTGTCACATCGTTTAGTAATACACAAAGACTCTAATAAGGTACTTGTCAAGGCTAAACAGAGCGGAAGTGACCACAAACGACCATGAAATGTACGATAGGAACAAGTTACACTCATCTCATCACGTCTGACGGGTACTAGTAAACAACACGGACAACAAGACATGGTTGACATCTACGCAACGAAAACAAAAACACAACTTGTGAATTCTATGTTACAATAAAAATGTGAATACAAAAAGAGAACGACAACAATGAAAGACATGCGAACCAAATGCATGATTTGAAGAAGACGGACACATTTCGACGACACGATTGCCGACAATTCTAGAAGTATACAACTCCAACCTGAGTTGACAACAACATCCCAGTAAGAAGAAACCAACAACATGACGACATGAGTCACAAGACATGGGGCTGATGTCATATCCGAAATCTCCACCTGTCATGACGTGATCAACGCGTTCGACATGATGTAAAGGAAGAAGACATGACATGACCAGTAAGGATAAACACAGAAGAAATAGTCAAAAAGGGACTACTTGTTGCGACAAGTCCAAAAAAGTTGATCAAAGTCAGCTTGATGACATGGGACATGACGATCAACACCATGACGTGAATCGTTGACACCTCTAGAAGTGTCCAACGACTCCAACCAGATTCAATGATACATTACGAATTACGAATTACAAGTCCCCAGGGGCTCGAACACGCTGCATTTGAAGCTTTATCACATGTAAGTGAACTCATCTTTTATTCTTTAGCAATATGATAATAAGTTGATTACGATCTTTGCTTAAGCTTATGTCATTTAGATGTTCTTTCATGTTTGCTTGAATGATTCATGCTTTAAGCATAATGATACATGTACTTGTTTCTTACATGACTAGCTACTTTACTTGATTTGATACATGTCTTAAAATATGTTATGCAAGTGGTTGCAAATTGTCTTCATGTTTAACTGCTTAAAGTTGACATCTTCATCATGATATTTATTGTGACATGATATTGCATAAGTACAAATTAGAATTTTATTTCATGAACAAGGAGGGCTGATCACCCATCCTACTACGGTTGATCATTATCGAAAGATGATGACGACAATACTACACATTACACAAATAACTAACGACGCCACGAATAATGATGCATTAAAACATTATGAATATTTCATAATCACAATTACAATTACGAGCTAAGTTTCAAGAGGGAAAGGCCTTTTAACTAGCCTACGAATGCATGCATCGACGTTTGAAAATAAACATATTTGTCGAATACAACAACGTTTGAAAATTATAAATTTGTCGAATACATATACTACATGCATCAACGTCTGAAAATTATATATTCATCGAATATATATATTTGTCGAATACATAAACTACGTGCATCAACGTTTGAAAAATATATATGTCGACTACAATTACGCATATTACAACTTTAGATACATCGACGTATTTAACATACATGTCGACGAAAACTCCACAAAATCACTCAAGTCACGACCCTTGGTCGGACACATGAATTACAACGTACATTTTTACATGTCATCACCTACAAGTGTCATGACAGATTGCATTGACTACGTGTCACACATTACAATTACAAGTGACATATTACGGTTACAATCAACATATCACGTTATAGTCATGATGACGAGTTACAAATCATGTCTATAAGCTACATATTACAGACGGAAGACATACTACAAAACACTTTACGTGTTGGTACTCCTATTCATTACGTCATGGCCACTCCAAATTCAGGGGTCACATGAAACAATTTCAAGCCATGGACACATAGAGCAGCTGACAATGACAAGATTATGTACAACATCTTACACATGTCAGAAGACATCTACAAGGGGCTTTACATATATAATGTAAAGCAAAGTCATACAACTTGACATGTTAGTATCACGGGGTTGATTTCAACTACATCCAAGCCTACAAACAACTAAAATGAATACAAAGTGTTCTCATCGTAGAAGATCTTGACAATCATAACAACTCGACATAACACTATAACGACGCAACGAGATAGAGACTCGATACAAGACAATAGAGAACAAGACAAATCGACATGACATGATCACATGTTGCGAGCATTAGTATTTTGACATAGCATCGGTGTTCCTATCTGCCATGATCTGAGAAAAACGGAGTGTTCTAGAAGTAATTTCATTGGTTGCATGTCTCCACCCAATAAAATTAGGGGCTATTGTTATGCCGGGATTTTACGCACATGAGATGGTACAAAAATAAGTATTATATTTGTTATATTTAATCGAGATTACAGCAAACAAGATAGGCATATGAATGATTCAAAGGAAGCCGCATTTCGAGGAAGTTAGTTCAGTGTTGAAGTAAAGATAAGGAAGTTGGAAACAATCACGTATGCGGGGAGAGAAAATAGGAGTTAGTGGAGTTATAGGACTCTAGCCAAGGGAGTTATATAAGCATGCAAATACTGAGGGAGGAAAAGGACAAGCTATTAACTTGAGCTATCTACAAACACCAGCCTATCAAATTAAAGTTACGTAGCATACATTTTTCTTGAATGACCAACACACTTTTATAAACCCACTCCTTCATCTTCTACCCCCGGATCATTCACTTTCTTATGTATAGACCCCAAGACCATTCCTCATGCACATATAGATACATACATTGATGCACAACGGTCTTATCCTCTCCATTTTCTATCAATAGAGTTCTACATCTTCATCTCCCTCAAGTCTTCACGCCGACGGGTACGCACTGCCACTGACGGGAACATCTTCTGATGACGACGACTGCGTTTATTTATACTTGTATCTTGTTTTTATCATACTTGTAAGCTCATACTTCAACATTATAGTGGATATTTGGTTGGGACATTCCCACCCGCGGTTTTTAACCTTTTACAACGGGTTTTCCGCGTCACCAAAATTGCTTGTGTTCTTGTCTTTAATTTTCTTCCGATACTTGTCCATTCAATCTTCAAAATATTCATACATAAAAATACATACTCCATTGTTATAGAAATTGATTAGGCTTGGCTTTTAACCCCGCAAATTTTGGTAAAAACAATAATCCACAAAAATCTCCTTTCGGTTCATCAAAGGACATAACAAAAGATATCCTGCCATTAGATAAAATTCTATAGGCGTATGATTATGAAATGCAACAATATTCAAAAGCAAATAACCTAGTGAACTTTTTAACTCCACATAATCACAACCGTTTTCATCTTAATGTGCCAAAACTTCAGTAAAACAACTCTCAGGCACGGTATCTCTCAAGAGGATCTTTTACAACATTTTGCTCATGGTACATCCTCCAAGCGTAGTCCTCAAACGAAAATGAGTTGAACAACCTCTTGTTTTTAGGTAAATTTTCGTTACCATCGCCAACTCCTTCGTCATTTCCACTCTCGATTGATCCGGGAATGAGAGTAGAAACGGTGCTGTCCAGAGGAAGGGTGAGCAAGAGAGTCATAGATATGCACTTGGCAGAGTTGTTGCCATTTTCCGAACTTGGAATTGGTCTTCCTCTTACTTTCTTTAACTTTCCGTTGCTCCACACCTATCATCAATTCATATACCCCAATTTCTTTCATTTATTTCAAAAATATATGAAGGGACAAATAACATTCTTAACTAGAAAATATCCTAGAAATTAAGATTTATATTGAACCATCAACTTCATGAAAATTAAACCCAACTTGTTACATTATTAGTAGCCAATAGTCGAAGCGCCTAATGGATTTTATCAATCCGACGCTCAATTGAAGACAAAGATGAGCAGCCAAAACTTGCAACTCAGATTTGAAAATTAAAAGCAACAAGTTAACAAGATGGAACTCAAATTTAAAACCACTACTGATGAGATCTTGACCATGACAAGCACCATTATTAGTAGCGGTTGGCCCAGGGGAGAGATGAATTAGCCTAATTAAGAGCCAAATGGTCCAAATGGGAAGATTTTATACTAAAACAATATCACAAGTCTTGTCACACACCGGCACCAGACACATTATGAGACTCAACGACGGCACTAATTAATCTGTGCACGTAATCATCTTTGATTATTAGTCACAAGAAAGCTATAAGGGTCAAAGTTTTATATATTCAAGACATCATGAGTCACGACACGACAACATACTTTAGTCTTTCTTTTGAATAAAAACAAGAGAAGACGATATGCTTAAATAAATTACTTCAAAAAATATGAGACATTCCTGGTCGAGTTTATGAGATTTCATCCTGATCAGGAGAAATTTACATTTCTCTGTTCAGAGGAACAAGATTTTCATTCCGAAACGTCCCCTAATTACAAACTAACATTACGCTTCATATAATGTGGCCGGGAAATTATAACAAACATAACTATACGCAGTACTAATAAAAATGAACATACTCAATTATTACCGATTTCAAAGAAAGAGGATAATATGTTGATGAATTTTACTCCTATCAATACAATAAAAATGTAACGAAGGCAAAATAGTACGTGAATTTACCTGAGCAATGTCTCCCAATGTAACCAACACTGACTCGACCTGGGTCGGAACCGAAACCCAACCCGAATCCGACAACATCGTACTTTTCTTTGCCCTCAACTGATACTGCAACCCGATAACATACGGGTACATTTTACCCGACATAACCTGTTGATTACCCGGCAACTCTTCCGAAACCCACATAAGCGAACAAATCCGGGTCGGGTCATCCCGGGCCGGGTTCTCAAACCCGACAGCACCTGACAGACTCTCTATTATTTCCAACCCAACTTTCTCCATTTCTTGAGTAAATTCACGTAGCGACGTCAGTTTCAACTCGTCTAACTCACCGTAACAAGACGAGTCGAAACAGAACGTCTCGGACTCCTTGTCAGCATCTTCGTCGTCATCGTCGTCGTCGTTGTGGCCTAATGGCCAGTTCTGCGGAAAGTGGCGTAGTTTTTCTTCCCGAGAGAGATGAAAGAGCGAGAGAGAGTCGGAGTGAGCTAGGTTAGCGAGCGGCGAAGGTATGTTATGGCCAGTTAGCTGAAAAAACCCCAGTTCGAAAGCGCGAGAAAAGTCGAGAGAGGGGTCAGCGAGAGAGATGGTGGGAGAGATGGTTGTCGAGAGTGGGGAAGGGCGGCGTTTGGGGAGAGAGAGGGAGAGAGAGGAAGGGAGACGGTGGAGAAGCTGGGAGAGAGTGTCGATATTTGGTGCTGACGTGGAGTTAGGGTTAGAGTGAGATGATGGGGTTGGTGGTGGAGCTGCGGTGGGAGTGTAGTGGTAGAGGTGGTGGTGATCTTGTTCTTGAGACGATGATGAGGATGACATTTTATTTTTCTGGAGAAGGTGGCTTATTAATTGTAGACGGCTAAGACTATATGCATTTGCTATGATTTGTTACGTGTCTAAGGTATATAATCTTAGATTCAATTATTTTATAATTATAATATTTGTAATACCCATCTTTTCGGATATATTACTATATATTTTCCAGAAGTACGGCTATAATTCGAATATTAATATATAAATTCTTTTTCAAAAAAAAGTTATACCGTATAGAATATCTATAATGTAATTCACAGAAGCATCTCTGCAATTTTCGAAATGCATTTCTTATACTAAATCTCTTGCATGTGATGATAATTTTTGCTAAAATTTTTGAATGACGATATCTCGAACAAAAAAAATATTATAAAATATATTATTATATAAAACAAATCACGTTTAAATGTGTCGTCGCTGTCTGAACAATATATTGTGTTGTGGCAGTATGACTATATATGGTCTTGTGATAGGGCCGACTAATCATTTATCCTGGTCCTGTTCAAAATTTAAAATGACGTTTTTAAAATGATTTAAATTATGATTATGTTTATATATTATCATAAATAATATATTATTATAAAAAAATATCCATTCAAAACATAAATATTAATAACAAAAATCATTATATAGAAACAAATCTACAATTATAAATAAGTAATTTTGAATAAGTGATTTATATTATTTTAAATTTTCATAAATATGAGAAATTATAGGTCATAATGAAAATTAGTTCAATTTTAGTTTTAATTTTCATTAATAATAAATTTAAATAGATATAAGTAATTTTTTATTTAGTAATAAAATGATAAAAAAAATGCATAAACACTTTTACGCATAACGAAAAAAAATACTACACCTAATATAATACCTAATAAAATCTAGAAATAGAAATGATGACTGAGTTTTGTCTGTTTTTATATTTTAATTATCAAAATTTGAAATTTATAGACATGCATGGCCCCTGACTTTACAAAATAAAGCTGGATATCTCATAGTCTATACTTGATAATATTTAATTGCTCTATAAATTTTGAGCATTAATTTATATTTTTTAAAGTGATTCCTTTAGCCTTTAATTTGAACATGTATCGCTTGCAATTTCTCTATTTAATAAAGTAATAAAAAATCTAGTGCAAACTAAGAATGCAAGATGGACAGGGTGAAAGAATACAAAGAGTGGAAGAGTGGTGGCATGTCGAGAGAAAGTGCTGTGTTCCCGTGATGGTACTCCTGCTGAGCAGGCGTGGGGTTGGTATTTTAATACTTGGCTCCAGATTCTGTGTAAAGCCTGGAAAAACATGCAAAATAGATGCATGATTGTATAATTCATATAGTTTATTGTACTTCTTTTTAATTTTCTTATATATTTCTTCTGAGATTGCAGTGGAGCTGGTGAGTGGTTTTCCTTTATGCAAATACATTTTGTGTGATTGTCGGTCATTTTAGCTCTCCATTGCCATATTGAAGGGGTGTGTTCTGCTGAAATTGAAGTGATGACTCAGCGGGACCTCTTATATTGACATTGTATAATTTAGCTTAAATTAGGGGGTGCGGTTATTGCAGCGGTTTCGAATTTTTCAATCTTAGTTCTAATACGTTAATATTGTTGAAATTATGTGTATAAACACTGTGTTGAACTTGCACGTATATGTGAGGATGGTTGAAAATCTAAATGGAGTTTTTTAATAAAATTACAAAAGTTGTCGAGGTTGATGTTTTGTATAAGAATATCTGCAACATTATTTGCAGCAGTGATACTACGAAAATGTTACGTCTTTTATTACTTGTCGACTGTTAACACTTGATGACAGTCAATCTCTATATATTTAGTGTGTACGAAAACATTATTATGCGTAATATCAACAACACTTTAGCTATCACACTAGAGAGTGGCTTAAGGGTGAGTTACACTTATATCTTCAAATAATCATTATATATAATTAAATTCATTCTTGTGAGGTATCCGCAAGAGTTCGCTATTTAGACTCAGTACTTAACATGGAAGCAAATGATTGTTTCTTATTATCATCAGATTAAAGAATTACCAACGAAAAAACAAAAGCATGTAGTAGAACATCACAAGAGAAGAGTTATGTAAATACTGCAGTTCATGATATATAGTGCATTTGACATAGCGAAAGTATCTGAAGAACAATTATACAGTGAGGAGCTGTCATAAACTGGCTCACGATATAGTACACGAGTAATGTCTGGACGAGTGACTATTAAATAATTCAACTTCCAACTAATTGATAATATAATGTAGAATTTTCAAGTAATTCCCTATCCCGACATTAAGTTTAACCTCATATTTAGATGCAATCTTAATAGAAACTGTTATTGAAATTGTTTGAGTTCGTCGGAATCATCTCCAGTAATGTCCATATCGTCCCCATATAATAATAGTAAAACAAATCATTTATCAGACCGTGGAATGAAGAGAGCATATTTATATGGACTAGAAGAAAATCCGAGTCGGTGAAACTAATCCAAGATTCACCGTCGTCTTCAAGCACCAGAGGCGTTGGAATTTCCCAACAAGCCGAATACCATGGAAATTAAAAGCCCAGCCTTAGCTTGGAGTGCTGCTGAGAAGTGAAAACCATCGAAATTCAATTAAAATCACTACATCTAGATGTTACATGCTCATAAGCAGTGGCGGATCTGACTATAAAGTTAAGGGGGTCAATTGTTTTGTAAAAAAAAAATAAAAGGGGTCACAAAATAATTAAGGGCCCTCCATTATACGCAGTACCTCCAATTTGGTTACCTCCGTTTATTTTCCACTTTTCCGTAGGCGATACCTGATTCCTTCCGGGCACCAATTTTATTCTCTACACTCCCATATCTGATTTTCCATTTGGCTTCAATAGACTCTGTCTTCCCTTCCATCAGCCATGCATCCATTTACGCTTAAATTCCTTTAGTTTTATCAACAAATAAGCCTCGTATCCATGAGTCAATTATTGTCCTCATTGGAGTTTTGGCATCTCAAGTTACTAGCTTGCCAGATGACATAACCAGTTTAGAGATGATAATTTTACAGTTCCGTGCTCGGTTCGAGTTCATCACTCTCACAGTAAGATTTCAATCAATCCATCCTGTAGGATCAAGTAAGAAGATGTTGTGAGATTTGGGTTCTATAGTTGTAATAAATGCAAAACAGAGGTAACACTTGTATTAATTTGGAGGCTTCTCTTATATAGTTAGTACATTGCGCGTGAAAAGGATGAGTAACATTTCAAAGTGCACAGAGGTCCAAGGGTATACCAAAGGCAGTACTTATCAAATGAACTTGAGTGTACTGCAAACCTTATTGAACCACGACGAGTCGACGACAGAGGTTCTGATTGTGCTATAGAACCAACAGGCATAGGTTCCTACAATTTGCATAACTATGCAGTACAAATTGTTTTATTTGTTAATCTGATCATCGTTCTCTTGCAAATATGCCAGAAACTCTTCAAAAACACAATAGAGCAGCAAAGTGCAGCTGAGGTCTGAGAACTTCGGGTTACATGCAAAAGAAAGAAATTCAGAGACTCTGGCTAATCTGGCAGGAATTCATTCTTCCTAATTATCCGGCCTACCACGATGACTTTGCATTCATAAATCAATTTTATAGATAGAAGAACATGTTGATGCTTAATACGATAATAATTTCATGACATGGAGTACAGCATTGAACACACTCGAATTAGAAAAAACATTTGGTTCTTTTACAAGGTCTGCACAGAACAGTTTTGAAGTATATGTCGAAAAAAAGGCAAGCAGAAACTTATGAGGATCTTCATCTTTTCATCTTACCCTTGTTTTCTTTGCTGTTGAAACCATTTCTGGTATACAATCATGTTTTTTTCGTTCTTGTGCACCGACCAGAGGAGCAAAGACAACTTAGTGTCCTCTTAAGTGTAATTTTCAAACTATAGTCTAAAAGTATGATAATTCCTACCAAGAATTAGACAACACAGTGTAGCACAGTACAATTTTATTACAAATGTTCATTAGATCTCGGATCTAGTATACTAGTACCAAGATTTAAGAGTCCAAAATACTCGGATAAAAACGTCCAATAAGACCCTGAAACAGTCATGGAATATGAAATAGAGTATGAATGCGTGCTTATTTTCTCTAATACGGACTTAATCTCGATCTTAAAGTAGGATATTAATTATTATTAACTCTAGATTACAATGCATGGCACGCGCGTTCCCACATAGACATCACCACTCAATAATGTATGTAAACCAGTGCGAGAAAAACGCAAAACTACATACTCCTATGTCCAAATCCAAGATAGACTAGTAGGCCAAAGAGAATTAGAAATGAAATTGTAGGATATGTATAATTTGCAAGACGGAATGTCAAAACCTATATGGACACTCCACTGGAAGCAAAAGTTTCTTAACTAGACACAAATATTTACCACATTTTTAACTCCAAACATATTTATTACCGAGTTTTATACAGACCGGGTAATAATATTATCGACAGACTGAAACTTGGATTCATCAAAAATTTATATATCTCAATATTTAAATATTATAATTATTATGCCACAATAAAATGAAAAAATTCTTACATAAAAAAAATGAAAAAATTTGATTGTTTATATTTGACTATTTGATCAACTAAATTTGATTAATTATCTTATACAAGTTCTTATCAGTAACTCATTTACATAATGAGTTATTCTACACAATGAGTTACATAATGATCGGTATAAAAATTTAGAAAAAATAAAATTTTACAAAATGATCAAAATTTGGTCAAAATGACTAATTAAAAGTCAAGCAAGTATATAATTCTGGGACAAAGGAAGCAATTCATTTCTTTAATTGCGATTTATATTTTATTAAAATTGAATTGAGTCATTATTTTGTTCAAATAAGTTAGACACTAGAAATTAATGATATAAAATAAGCTTTAAAAAATATATTGGAAAAAGCAAAGCCAAATATTTAGGGAAAATAATTTTTTAATAAATGATATTATATAATGAGATAAAGGAAGCAACTTGAATTTAAATTACATAGACCATATTATCTTATTTATAAATATCAAAAATCAAATTAAACTCCTATTATTGACTTTTCTCCATTTATAAATCTATGTAGTTTAAACTACTAAATTTGATAAATTATTTTCATAGCTTTATGATTTATTATGATTGAATTTAATCAATAATTATTATCAAAGTTGATAATTTTAGTCCCAAGGAGAGTAGTAAATTTTGACATTGTATATTCGAAATTCTTGTGTTTCATATTAAACGTTATACATAAATGATATATTAAATGAATATCCGAAATTCAATCCAATTATCTGATAAATATAAACAGATACTCCCTGCATACCGGTGGGTAGTATATGTTCATCGTTTTACGCTCCTATAAAATTATAGTTCTATAATGTTTTTTTCAAATTTTTATTTTTAAATAAAAGTTTAAACATCAACTTCTATTCAGGCAAAAAAAATATAAAAAATATTATGAAATATTTTAAAAGTGTCTTCAAAAAAGTGTCAAGAATAAGGTATACAATTGAATGGGACAGAGGGAGTATGGGATAGATTGATATTTTAAAATTCAAAATTCATATATGATCTGATAAAATTATACGTATTAGAATATAAATTTAGATAAATTTGATTTAAATCCGTGCTTGTGCCTAAGCTAGAGAGCAGTTAGGCGCAAGAGCAATTAATCAAAAATATTCCACTTCGCTACGTGCACGTAAACCTTGATCTTTTCGGTGATTCGGATTAACATCCGCCCGCAACTTTTCTTCCTCCTCTGCTCAAATTCTACGATTCTTAGTTTATAAGTAGGGTCTAGTTATCTTTTGTTGTAATGGCATGGTGCTTCTCGGCATCTCTTTCATCTACTAGCTCTGCTTGTTAAGATGTTTTTTTAAGGCTCTCCTTGCCTTGAGTTGTAAGATATTCCGAGATCATCTATAGAATTTCGCTGCTTTTCAAAAAAAAAATAAAAAAATACTTGTTTGAGAAACATAAAATTTCACTTAATATAATTCATTTCTCATCTGTCTGTGCTTGTCATATTTCTTATTTTATATCCAATTCTCAAGAAGGTCGATTATTTAAGATTAAAAATTATATGAGTTAAGATAGCACGATAAATTTTGACTACTATCAAAGATTTTATTTAGAATTTTAAAATACAGTGTAACCAAAGAGGAGCCGAGTTGAACACGGCCAGTCTCGACTCGAGCTCGACTGAAAAGTTTGGAGCTCGAGTTCGACCGAGCTTTTAATTTCAAGTTCGAAACTCGGCTCGTAAACAATTTGATAGGCTCGAGTTCAGCTCGAAAACTTGAATTAAGTCACTAAATATTGACAAAAACTTGAAATATGATCGGTTCGACTCGAGTTCGATTCGATTAAATATATAAATTAAAAATAAAATATTAAATATATTTGTAAAAATATATTTATAATGAATAAATTAAAAAATAATAGAGGCTCGATAAGGCTCGCGAACCTTACGAGCCGAGTAATTTGAAGCTCGAGCTCGGCTCGGTAAAACATCCAAATAGCTCGAGCTCGGCTCGATTATTACCGAATCAAATTCGAATATTTTACGAGCCAAGCTCGAATAGCTCACGAACAGTTTGGTTTGTTTACACCCCTAAGGATGATATATAAGTATGATCATATTTTTAATTATCTATGAAATCGGTATATTTATAAGTTCATTGTTGGTAATAAAACGAGGTTGATATTCGGATTTACGCGAAGATATAAACGCTCATGAATTATTGAGAATTTGACAAATATACCAACTTTTAGATATATATTTGTAAATATATCATATCGTTTAAAATCTAGCAAATTTACTATCTTTCAAACATACAATCAATTAAATTGTGAATATTTTATCTTCATCTTGCACTATCTTTTTCCTACACTCGACCACCGCTTACTGCTTTGCAGCCCTTCATACTCAGCCACTTCCTTTACGGCCTGCTTATGCTGAACCAACCACCACATATCATGTCTTCTGTCAAACAACTCCTATCACCCTCCAATCACTAACCCACGCTAACCACTCCCTTTGGCGGTGTCGCCACCGTCGAAGTCCTCATGCCATCAACAATCTCAAATTACTCTCACTACTGCCGACTTTTGAACCCCCATTCTAATGTACATCATTTTTGCAATCACTCGACATCACTCTCCTCACTTTCTCATCTCCATCTCGACATCTTTGCATACACCGACACAGTTGTAGGCTGGCCATCTACAACGATCGGCGGCGCACCACACCACCAGTCCAACCCCTCCTCCCTCCGATATACACAACCCACTCCTTTCCTAGCAGTCCCGACTTCGCTGCGAGACGACACTCAATCATTGCCACCTCTCTTCTCCATCATCATCTCTATTTCTCCATCTTGTTCATCTTAATCAGTTGCTTTTAGTTGATTTCATGATTGTTTTGAGTTGATTTTGTGATATTAATGCCAGCCCCGCAGGAGCACTCATTTTCGCCATTTTCAACCACTTGCTTATTATGCAAATAAATATATTTTTAATAGATTTTGTCAAAGTTGCATTTGTGCTTGCCAGTAGTTGCACAAATGATTGCAAATGCAACCTCCGTATTTTTTCAATTTTTATTTGAAAGATTGTATTTTTGCAATTTGTTTTAAAAATTGATATTATTTTAGTAAAAATTCTTTTAGGCTCGAGTATCTATTAAAAAAGCCCTAAATTATTTAGATAAGATTTATATATAAATATGTTCTTGGTTTCGGTTACTCGTGCTATAATTTCTTAAAATTTTTAACCAATCCGTAATTTGCAAGTCGGTGAGATTGACAAATTTTATGATTTATAATATTAATATAATTTTTAAATAAAAATTTATTATAAATTTTATAATAACTAAGACCAAAATTATTCATTTATAATATATTGAAAGAGTCCACTCAAATCACAAATTAATGCTGGTTGATTTTGGTTGCAATACTTGTTGATTTTGATTTTGACCATGCAGGGATATTTATTTTTCCGCCTTTGCAACTAGTTGCAACTTAATATAATTTTAGCAATTTTTTTTAAAAAAAATTAAACATGTAGTTGCAAATATGTTTGCTCATAGTTGCAGATTTGATTGCATTTGTAAAATCTTATTTTTGCAAAAAAATAAAAATTATTTATGATTATATTTTTGCAATTTGTCTTAAAAATAAAAGTGTTTTGCAAAAATTCTTTTTGACTTGGGTTTTTATGGAAAAAACCCATAAATTTATGATAATATATATATATATATATATATAATTTTTATGTGTTTGAGATTTATGTTTAAAGCGGTTCAAATTACGGTCAAAATGAAACAAATCCGCAAAATGTAATTTTTTGACCATAGTCAAATTATAATCTTGAATCACATTTGATTTCGGTTCAAATCGTATCAAAATCGGGTCGGGTAATATATGTTTCGTTTATAATTACTTTTGAATAAAATTATTGGTGTTTATTATTATGTATAAAATATTTATCATAATTTTATATTTATTCTCTTTTTGTTTATGCTTGAAGAAGATATGTTTATATTTTATATTGAACTAGTTTCTAATTACAAGACTAACGTTTATCAAATTTTATATATTCTAGTTCTAATAATATAAATAATATAACATGTAAAAAATGCAGCTAGCATAAAAATCTTTTGGGAAGGCTAAAATCTTCCTCAAAAAATTATCTTTCGTTTTACCGACAACAATAAATTTTATAGTACTACTTCCCTTCATGTTGAAACAAAGATCAAAGACTCAAAGTAGATAGTACACGGTTGAAAGAACTGACAGCATGACATGTTGCTGAGATAGACACATACTAACATACGTAACTGTATTTTTAATGAAACGTCTTCCGACCAACTAACTTCTGTCAAAGAACAAATGGTTTATTTAGAAAAACCGGCCACTGTTTCAAAAAAACCGAACGCGACATTCATGTGATCCAAATATGACCACGAAATGTTGTCAACCTCTACACAAGTATATTCTACCATTACAGTCAATTGCACACTTCTTTCACTCGGATTTGACCACCCTGTTCCTTCTCACAAAATTGATAAAATGATTGTTTACTTTTTTAATCTTTAAGCGGAAAAAGTATAAGTATACAGATATCAGAGCCGACTTTTGATAACAGTTTATTTTAAATAATTTGTATGTGATATTTTAAAAAATAAATATACAAGAGTCGATATTTAAAATGAGTGGAGTCAATATTGATGAAATATAATTTAGTGATTCTATTCTTAATTTTTTAGATTTTACATATTTGTAAACATCCGACGATTTAGAAATTATGTTTAACAATATAATAAACATGTACAATAATTAATTTTATAAATAGCAGGAAGATATGTTCAACAATGTAATTAATGAAAAGAATAATGATATTAATAATTATTAAATGAAAGATGATAACAATTAATTGGAAGAATTATTTTTTTTTCATTCATGAAATTCGAAGATATTCAATTGGGATTGTTTAGAAACCATCGAAATCTTAGGGTATTCGATTGGGATTTTTAATTATACTATAAAATCTGGTGATATTTAATTAGAATTATGGTATTCAAGTGGGAATGTTTAAAATTTATTTAAATCTGATGGTATTTAAATGCTGCGGATTTTTTGAATTTCATAAAATGATGTATTTTGTGGGATTTGTCGGTGTATTTTAAATTTTTGAAATCACACCAAAATCAATGAGTACTTAAATTTTAAAAAATCCATATCAACTCTTCACATTTTATCAAGAATCCGCATAACATCAAAATAACATACAATCCATCATAGATTAAAAACAACACATTACGGTACCAATCGAATACACTCCTCTAAAATATTTTATTACCTTTTCACTATAATCATCAAAAATCAAGGAGACCATCTCCCCTCAATATTCAACGGCAAATAATTATTCCCACACATTTCACATTTGTTTTGTAAGTTCATAGTGGACAATAAAAGTAAGCATCCGAGCATCTCCAGCCTCCCTTAGTATAAATACGTACACACTCCATAGGTTTGTATGTATAATTTCAAGTTGACAAGAACCAACAGATTGGCGAGAGAGATTTGAGGCTGATAGCCCTTGTGTTATCTTCTTGTTTTCTTCTTAAAAGCATTCCTGGACTTCATTTCTACACCCCCTTGCTCTCTTTATCCTCTCTTTCTCGAGCTCTGAGTCACCTATGGCGAGCTGGGTGATCTCAGAATGTGGGCTTAGGCCCCTGCCAAGAATCTACGCCCGGCCCAGAACTGAAGCTTCGTGTCTGAACTCGAGGAATACGATGAAGAATCTTAGATTCCTGGATGCGAATGTGAAGATTCCTTTGATGGGGTCGAGGAGCTGGGGACTAAGAGTGAGTGTGCCAATGAGTGTTCCAAGTGTGAGTGAAGAGGGAGAGAGATTGAAGAGATTGAATGGGGAGGAGGAGGAGAGTGTTTTTGACCCCGGGGCGCCGCCGCCGTTTAAGCTGTCGGATGTAAGAGCCGCCATTCCTAAGCATTGTTGGGTTAAGGATCCTGTGAGATCTATGAGCTATGTTCTGAGAGATGTTTTGATTGTGTTTGGATTGGCGGTGGCTGCTTCTATGGTTAATAATTGGGCTTTTTGGCCTCTTTATTGGGTTGCTCAAGGGACTATGTTTTGGGCTCTTTTTGTTCTTGGACATGATTGGTAAGAAATTTATGTGTATTAATATACTTTTTTATTTGTTGAAGCTGAATTATTGATGTGTTACTGCTGTTTAGAGGTAAGGTCTGCGTATATCTTATCCGAAGGTTCTGTTTTTACTTGTTTGCAGTGGTCATGGAAGTTTTTCGAATAATGCGAAGCTGAACAGTGTTGTTGGACATATTCTTCACTCTTCAATTCTGGTTCCATATCATGGATGGTTAGTTACTTATCAATCCGTTACATAATTAAAATGATTATTCATGTAGTTTCTCTTCGGGTTTTATTTGTTATATGAAGCGCCAAATTAGGCACTATTTGTTTCTGATGTCGGTGAATTTGCCATGAATGAAACAGGAGAATTAGCCATAGAACTCATCATCAGAACCATGGCCATGTTGAGAATGATGAATCTTGGCATCCAGTAAGTCGAACACGTCGTAAAAAGCAGCCCTGGTTGCTACTATTATTATGTTGTGATTTCTGAAGGCAATCTATGTGTTCTGATATATTGTTGTGTCATATGATTTCAGTTAACAGAAAAGCTGTTTAATAGTTTGGATGATCTGTCAAGGAAATTTCGGTTTACTTTGCCATTCCCTATGCTTGCCTATCCTTTTTATCTGGTAAGCAAATTGTTGTTACTCCAATCTATCTGGTCTTTAGAATCACATTCCCTGGCTGTTTTTAACATTTGTGCTTAATTGATTTCAGTGGGGTCGAAGTCCTGGGAAGAAGGGGTCACACTATGATCCGAGCAGCGATTTATTTGTGCCTAATGAACGAAAAGATGTGATCACCTCAACAGTTTGTTGGACTGCCATGGCTGCACTGCTTGTTGGTTTGAACTTTGTTATGGGTCCTGTAAAAATGCTTATGCTTTATGGGATTCCCTATTGGGTTAGTCTACTATAGCTATTAAAACTGTTCTATAAAGAAAATGGTTTGGGATCATTAAGTTTATGTTGACATTATATTTTCAATTGCAGATTTTCGTAATGTGGTTGGATTTTGTAACTTACTTGCATCACCATGGTCACGACGACAAACTTCCATGGTACCGTGGCCAGGTATGGATTTCTTGAAACAGATATGGAATGTGTAAACTTTCTAGCAAGCATATTCACTATTGATTGGTATTAATTTCAGTCATTTTTGTATGTTAAAACAGGAATGGAGTTATCTGAGAGGTGGGCTTACAACACTTGATCGCGATTACGGATGGATCAATAACATCCACCATGATATAGGAACTCATGTTGTTCATCATTTGTTCCCTCAGATCCCACATTACCATCTAATTGAAGCTGTGAGTATTGAGTAATATTTTTCCCAAAACCATAAAAATGTTTTGGAATTTGAATGATATCTAATAGAAACTCAAATGTTACAGACGGAAGCTGCTAAGCCGGTGTTCGGGAAGTACTACAGGGAGCCAAAGAAGTCTGGACCATTTCCATTTCACTTGTTAGAAACACTCATGAAGAGTTTCAAGAAGGATCATTATGTTAGTGATACAGGGGATGTTGTTTATTACCAAGCACATCCTGAAATTGCCACAAAAAAGTGAACGAGACTTTGTACATTTCATCATATATAACTATTGCAAGCCTGCTATACAGGCTGCTAAATTCTTTAAGAGCAGTTTTTAATCTTTGATAGATGAGAATGATAATATCATGAGTAAGAAATGGGAAGCAAGAATGTCTATGATTAGCGGGGTTACCAGGAGTATAAGAAAATCTCATGCTTGAATATTGTATAATAGTATAATTACTATAATATTTTACCACACTTTTCTAAGTTTATAGTAAAATTTCTACTCTTTGGAGGGGATGATTTGATTCGAAATCAAAATTTCCAATAATTTTCGGCTCAGACATGTTAATGAGTTTGTAATAGAGAATTAGAGACAACTTGGTCATCAGTTTTTCTAACAAGATAATTCAATAATAAGCTAATAAAATTCTGTTGAATATGACTAATAAAGTGAAATTGAAATATAGAAAGTAGAGTAAAATCATTATATTCAGAATGCAAAAATAATCAAGTCAAGAATTGATAAGTGGCTGTTTTTGTTTTTTAATAATTTCTTGCCGTTGTGAACATGCTTCTTAGAGCAAGTCCAGTAGGTTATCTATATGATGTCCTAAACTCACATTTAGGTAATGTGACAAAAAAATGCACTCCAACACTATCCTAGTGTTATCCTAAATCACTAGCACAACCTTAATTCTCCTAACCATTACCTATTTATAAGTAATCTCTAGCCATTACCTATTTAATATTTATGAATAAAATAATCATCTCTCTCCTTCTTTCTTTGTCTATTCTCTCCTTTTCCCCTTCTCTCTCAAATTTATTATTAAAATAATCTTAGGAGAACAAATATAGGGATTACTATTGGAGTTGACACTAAAAATAGATTATCTAAATCACTAAGACATACTAGCACTCATTATTTTATATTATTTATATGTAATAGGATAAGTAACCTATTGTACTTGCTCATAAGCATTAAGCTCCGTTGGACTAAATTCTAACAAAAAGTTATGCTCATGGTTGTTGTAAGGAGTCCTTCTACACACACTTCGTACATGTATTTATTTATAGACGTATGTTCTATTTTGACACTCCACGCCAGTTGAATATATTTCATTCAATTTTAATGAGAATAATAGCACAGGATGAGTGTATTGCTGTGCTAGAAGTTTTCCATGAATTGATCAATGACACTGAAAGATATTTTTTATGGATTTCAATATAATTTTTTTCCATCACTTGTCGAGTTGTCGTTCTAATAACTTAAAATGATAATATAAATTTAATAATAATAATTTAGTTTGGATTTATATTTCAATCACATTGGGAATAAAATTTGGACTTATAATTGTCATAGAATTTAGAACAAAGTAGTTTGCTGCTTATATCTTATTCTCTCAGTATATTAGAAATGTTTTCATTTGGGCCAATGTTTTTTATAAGACAACAAAAGACCAATCGTTATTGCATATTATGGGTTACTATGGAAAGCCATTGCTACAGTTTTGAGCCACTTGCACGGACCTGCGAATACAAAATCTCTCTGAGACCTTTCTGATTCTTTAGATTCAACTTTCAAGTATCCACAAAATGTCATAGTTGGTCCAGATTTACAGTTTATCCATCTTATTCTAAATTTTTCTTTATTTAAATTTTTCAATGCCACTAGTCAATAAAGTTTCAGAATGATAAAAGATAAATTACAAACAAAATATGTACATACGTTTTGCTTTCGTTCTATTAAGAAACAATTTGTTAACACTCGTCATTTTGAAATATTACTTATAGGGAATTTTAAAAAATATCAACATTTTCAGTATTATAATACAAAAATATGATAAAATTCATATATGAAACTACAATGCAATTTTATTGAACTTTATACTCCCTTTGTTTCAATTTACATGTTCACTTTTAAGAAATTTTTTTGTTTCAAATTACTTGTCCACTTCAACTTTCAATGCAAAAATCATATTTCAAAAGTCAATTCTACTCCACATATCTTTTATTTATATTTCCTAGATCAATCTCACTCCACATATTTTGATCATTTAATACAATTAATTTGTGAACATCCACTTTTCTTAAACTGTGTGATTTTTTTAAAATGAACATCTAATTGGAATGGAAGAGTAATTTATATACTTTAGCTAATTAATGAACCATGAATAAAATCGAGACACATAATGGCCCGAAGTTTAGAGGGGTGTATTGGATTGGGATTTTAAAGCATTTTTTTGCATTCATGAAATCTGAGGGTATTCGATTGTGATTGTTTGAAATCCATTAAAATCTTGAGGTATTCAATTGGGATTTTAAATTATGCTACAAAATCTGGTGGTATTCAATTGGGATTTTAAATTATGCTTTAAAATCCGATGGTATTCAATTGGGATTGTTTAAAATGCATTAAAATCTGATGGTATTCAAATGCTGATGGATTTTTTTTCATTTCATAAAATGATGGATTTTGTGGCATTCTTCAGTGTATTTTAAGTTTTTTGAAATCCCACCAAAATCAATGGGATTTTGAAGCATTGTACTTAAATCCTATCAACTCTGCGACATTTTTTAAGAATCCGCACAAAATCAAAATCCCATACAATCCATTAAAATCCATAGACTAAAAATAATTCATTAAAATCCCAATCGAATACACCCCCGTTAGTTATCCTCAATAGTAAAGAGGAGAAAAAGAGATTTGGTTATCTACAAACCATCTTTCCTGTGGCAAGTAGCCCAGAACATATCTGCGTGCTTTAAAATCCATCACATATTCTCCTACGCAATAACTTGGATATGCGCAACTTACAATATTTTAATTGAAAATTACATGAAAAAGGAAAAATGAAAATATAGGAGGTGGTTTATTATAAACCAAGGAATGTAAAGGCAGAAGAAAGAAGATGTCGTCAACTTCTAATGGTGGGGAGTTGAAAAAATTCCGCATGGGCGGCTCTGACTCATATTTCTTCATTTTATATGAATATTTGAAACTTTTTAAGATTCCAATTTCACTTCCATCGTACTCTTTTTCTTTTATTACATTATTATGCTCAAATTATTGTGGGGTATATCTTTTGAAAAAAGATGTGATCAATTTTCTTCCATCGTACTAGCTGATGTATCAAAATTGGCAACTATAATTGCTTTTCTATGAATAATATTAGTTCTTTTTGTGATGTGTTTGATTAACATATATACGTTTAATCATGTCGGTTATTTATATCGAAAGGTACTGAATTTAAATTCATAAGTTCGAGTATAGTAAAAAGGATGGTCATTAAATTTGAGAATAATGCATACATTACGATTGGGATTTATAAAAATCATTTGCAGTGATGACAAGCACTTTAATATTAAAACTATAGTCAATAACTGTAACGCGTGCTAAGTATTTTTTGCTATAAGATTCATGCCTTAGCTCTTTTTAATATTAAAGTACTTGTCATCACTGCAAATTTCAGATCATAGTTTCACAATATTGATACCATATCCAATTTTCAGATCATATGCCTTACCTCCTTCATGGTTTAGCAAATTGTGGAACTATTTTCTTTTAATATCATGTTAACGATGAAAGATCTACAAAATCCTACGAGACCTGCGAAATTCCGCAGATTCCAATGAGCTACCAACCAAGCTTCAAATATATATAAACCCTCCAACGTCTAAGTAAACAGCAAAATCCACGAATTTTACAAACATTGCAGAACCTTACAACTTGTCTGCAAATATCTACAAGCTCTGCAGAATTGCCTGCAAAAATCTACAAGCTCCGCATGAGTCTTGCAAAGCTTAACACGACTGAACAACATTTGTTCCAGTCCAACACCAAAAACGTATCTCAAAGGATTTATTATATACTCATTCCATTTCAAAATAATAATCACTTTAACTTTTATACGAGATTTGAGGTGTAAAAAGAACACACTCTTATATATTATTTTTCAGATTTTATGTTTATAAATAAAATTTTGATATTAACATTTTTATTCAGAGAAAAAAAATTAAAAAATAATATATGTAGATACATTTTTTGCACTTTAGATTAAGTGCAAAAAGTCAAAACACTAGAAACTTTAAATACAAACAAGATCCCTTCCCTTCTCGTTTCCTCCTGTATGGCCCTCACAACTTCTTTTTCTTCTGAGTATTTCTAATCTTCGGAGGCACAATTTTTAAAGAAAAAGCTTTAAATGTCAGAATTTGAAGTTGAAATGACATAATAATAAGACCTCACATACCACAACAAGACATTACATTGTTTAGGATAAAGGATTTATAACTATAAAAAAAGCTACATGATGAAGCGTTTATAGTGAATTTAGATGAGTTTTGATTTGTTTGGACTTCCAACTAGAGGTGGCCATTCGGACGGTTCGGGTCGGTTCAAATGCGGGCTGAACCATCAGTGGTGAAACTGTAACCGGCACGTCAAGACTAGCGATCCGGTCCGTGCCGGGCCGGGCTGGCGGAAATGAAAACTGAAACCGTGTTATACAGTTTAGACGGTTTAGACGAATTGGCGGTTCGGGCCGGTTTAAGCGGTTCGACGGTTCGCGGTTTATGTTCGACGGTTCAGCGTGGCTCATCAATCATGGTCTGGGTCACTTAATGTGCTTGTGTTGCTTTTTTGTTTTTTTTTGTTTTATGTTTATTTTGTTTTTTTGAATAATGTGTTTATTTTGTTTTACAATAACATGTGTAAATTTTAATAATTCTTTAAATTTAAAAATTCGATAATAAAGTTTTATATGATATTAATTTTTTTTAAAAGAAAATTACTTACGTATTAAAACTTAACCGAAATAAAATTAACTAAATACTTTTTTACAAGAAAATTACCTAAACTTAAAAACTAAAACGAAATAAAGTTAAGTAAATAAACTAAACTAACTAAAAAAAACTAAAATTAACTAAACAAACGAAATAAAACAAAAACTAACATATTAAAACCCATGTAAAAAAAACCAGAAAGCAAACAATTGTAATTGTATTACAAAATTTCATTACCCAGCACCTTTTGTATATGCACCTTACGCGGTTTCGCGGTTCCATGGTTCAAACCGCGGTTTCGCGTCCAACAGCGCCAGTTCCGCGGGTTCTAGCGGTTCCGGGCCGGTTACGATTCGGTTCCTCGTTTGTCAACCCGTATTCGGCACGTGTTCAATATCAGTTCATGACGGTTTCGAACCGGCCCGTGTTTAGATGGTTTCGGGCGGTTAAAAATCCGGTTCGTGGCGTGCCGGTTCAATCGGTTTGGCCCGTTTAGCCACCTCTACTTCCAACATGAGAAACTTTAAAATTTGCATGTATATTGTTATGAACCCGACTTAAAATGATGGTAAATATGCAAGTCATAATATATATACAAGAAAACCTAACCACATTCTTGTTGGTTGCGTAGAATATTCATATCATATTAGTGATATTTTGAAGTAAAAAAAGATTCGTAGATTATTTTTAGTTTTCTTTTTGAATGCATAGTTAAGATTCAAATAAAAGTTCAAAAATAATTATTAATCTATTAACTTTTTATATATAAAATAAATTAAAGATATTAAAATTCAAAAGACAGAAGAAAGATAAGATAATGAAAAGTTATGATCTATATAGAAGAAATAAGCCGGGAGAGAACCAAGTATCATGTTATAAAAATGTTTTATTCCGCAATGAGTTGAGTTACCAGGTCAGCTGGAGACCAGGTCACCTTTGTGCGGATGGGTAATATGTTGACTTAATTGTGATTTGTTGATCCTTGTCAAAACTATAGACGAGTTGTTTGACCCAAATGTGGAGAAATAGTCCAACTGAGAAGGACCTTTGATGATAAACTAGATTCATAAATTATGGTTTTCATTAGTTGCTAGAAAAATAGAAAGATAAAAGACATTTATGCCTTGTATATATATATTACTCCCTATGTCCCGGTGGGTTGTATACACACTGTTTGCATGCATTTCGAAATTTTAATATTTAAATTTTTTTTTTTAAAACAAAAGTTTAAACATCAAATTTTTATTTAGAAAAAAAATTAAAAAATAGAGTAAAGTGCATTATGTGTACTCGCACTTGGTGCGTGACACCACTTGCAATATCAAGTTTTAATAAGTATCACTTGCAATATTCAAGTTTCGATTTTTTTACAAAGTGTGTATCTCCGTCAATTTAAACTAACAGAGTTAACCTTTTTAAGGATTTTTCTGTCTTTTTTAGTTATTTATGTTTATCCCCGATTAAAACCCACTCAAGAACCCTACTTTTTAAATCAAACTGGAGCCTGATTAACCGATGCATCTTAATCAATCAGGAGTCAACCAAACATAACTTTCTTTGTTCCGTTGGGCCTGATCAATGCGTCGACGCTCCCGGTCTGAATATCGTACATCTTCTTGACAATATCTTGATCTTCTTCTTGTTGTTTAACATATGTATGAATTGGAACTGATTTGTAAGTTTAGAAATAAGAAAGAATGCTGTTCAGCGAATGGGGAGATTTTAATTCATATGAAAAAATGGATTATTGGTGTGATGTTAAGAGGGATAAGATCATGGGCTAAAGGGAGGTGGCGCATATAGGAATTCTGGGATATTCAGTGCTGGTTGAAATTTGGATCCGAGAAGGAATAAATAATTTGCTTAATTGTATATGTGACATAGGTCGATAGTTTGGTCTGTGTTGCAGATGATGGGTTAAGCATAAGGCATTAGTTGTATGAAGCTTGCTGTAGATGAAAGGAAATGGGATATGATAAGAAGATGGTTTTTATATTTACAGGAGAGGCTGCTTGATGAAATTAGAGCGGGCCACGATGCGCGGAGGTTGTGAATTTGTTTGTCGGAGTTAGGAACCATCGCATGTATTTAGAGATTTAGAAGTAGATAGAAATAGATTTGGGTTTAGAGGTTGGGAGGAGATTGCACACCATGTGTTTGATGAAATGGTGTAAAAAGATAACAGTGATTGAAAGTTAATCTGAGATGATATGACTGTTAAAATAGAGAATTGACGGAAAAGTCCTTGCAAAAATTAACGGTGTTAGTATAAATTGACGGAGAGACACATTTCGTAAAAAAATTGTAATTTGAGTATTGCAAATGGTACTTAATAAAAGTTGATATTGTAAGTGGTGTCACGCATAAAGTGCGAGTACACATAATGCACTTTACTCTAAAAAATATTATAAAATTAGCATTAAAAAACGTGCCAAAAATAGTGTATACAATTTATTGGAATGTTTCTATACATTTAACTATTTTATTTTAAAATAGTATATTTAATATTACACTTCCATATCCGTTTTAGTTTAATTTGTACGTTGTTTCGTCCAAAAGAAAATAAAACATCTGCACATTCGTGTTTTAAAATTCGTTGGACACACCGTTGGTCATCATCATTGATGCTTGTCTTTGGCATCTCTCATTCACACCCAACTGCCATTTGCCAAGTGGCGGTGACATCTATGTTTGTTTGCAATAATTTCAAAAACCTAATTGATTTGTTTAATCTACAAGAAAATATTCCTTCCCTCCTCACTTTTGAACAAAAGAAAATTGCCAAAAGATAAATCTATTTTCGTTAAAATATTATAAAATCATTGTACAGTTCGTGACATTGTTCAAATTTCATTGACTGGATTGTAAGATTTTAATATTTTGCGGTTCATTTTAATTTAATTTACGGAATTGTGGAATTTCAATTTTTGTAGTTCATTTTAATTTTTATTCATCATTAACAACATTAGCTAAGCAATGACAATAAAAGTACAGTACAAGAATGTTGAAATGGCAGAAAACTTATTCATGTATATGAAATGAACATATTGGTTACAACAGAGAACCCATGTTCTTTGAATTGTGATACAACAACATTAATGAAGTAGCAAAAGATATGAAAATATAAATGAATATATTGTTAACTTTCATAATCTGCCTAAACAATTGTGATCTCGAGAAACAATAGTATCAGAGATTATTCTGATTTCTTAGGTTCTAGCTACAAGGAGTACTAAAAATCAACAAGAATATTAAAGAATAATATTGATGTGTGTGGTTTGGTTAATGATGAGAACCCAATGAATGGCTTGCTTAATTAGGCCACCATCTGTTCTTGCTCTATATACATCTGCTCAGCCCAAGCTGGAAGCTGAACTCCATTTGCTGCATTGTGTTTCTGATCTGAACTGTATAGGCCAGCCCCTGTGGAGGAAACATCTTTCACCAATGAATTCACCCAAGAGACATCGGGCTCATCGACGAATGATGGATTCATTCCTGAGTTCCTGGCTCCTGCATTGCCACTTCCGAATCCAAATGAGGCGGATTTTCTGAGCTTGTTGTTCATGTCTTCTTGGTAGCCCCAATCTAGCTTCCCTCCCGGTGAGCTCCAGTCAGCGTGGTTAGGAGACATGATTGAGGCTGAATTTGCAGCAGCTGATGAAAATCCAGCAGGCCTGTTGTGACTCACTGCTCCGCGGTCTATAAAGCTCTGGCTGCGCTGCTTGGCAAACGCTGAGGACCTTGAATTCATGACTGCTGCTGCCACTGCTGCGGAGGAATCAAAGCCATAGGTGGGTGGTGCTTTTCTAGCTGGCGAGGACGAGGCGTTGGTTGGGTAGCTTGCCCTGAGCTGGTTCATGTTTTGGCGCATTTGATGACCAGTTGGAGATTGCATTTGAGGTGTGCTAGCTCTGACTCGTGGTGAAAGTCCTTGCAATTGAGACAAATATGATGAATCAGGTGATCCAAAAACATCTTCAAGATTAGTAGGATTCATTTCCCCAAATCGGTTGTTGTTGTTGTTCCACATTGATGGCGAAGAAAGATTAGACAAATCATCAATCAATTGCCTTTGCTGCTGAGTTCTAATGCTCCCAAGTCCAAGTAATTCCAATTCCAAATCCATGTCTCTAGCATTCAAAGCTGTCTTCAACCTGCTACCAGGCAATTGCAAAGCAGGCGGTGTGAGATTCACCTTATTCTGCCACAAATTCCCTCCCATTGGAGACGAACAAGCCACAGAGGGAGACATTGGTGTCGTAGAACCACCAATCCCCCTCGGACTCAAACTCCCCATGTCCATCGAACCAACCATCCCCGACTTAGGTGAAGGCATAGCAGAGCCAGTTGAAGCATACAAAGGCCTCAACTCCTCCACTCTATGTGCAAAAAAGCACACTTTCCTCGCACACCCCGTCTCATCCTTACACAACCTTGTCCTATACTGAGCTGGATGTAGCCAAGACTCGAAAACTCCGTGAGCATACTCACAATTATCTCCTTTCACACAACTTCCCTTCCTGAATTCCGGACAAGGCACACAACTATAAGTAAACTTCTTCGGGTCACGACGACGAGCATTCTCACCAGGATGGACAAAAGGGCATTCAGTCCAATCATGAGAATAAGCTCTGGAACAAGGCTTCACCTTAAAACTATACATCCTGAAATCATCAGTACCATACAATCCAACATTAATATCCGGCAAGGCCACATCAACTGGATACTCTTTCTTCTCAACAACCTGCTCAATACACACATCATTTTCTTCTGATTCACAACCTCTAAGCAACATCTCCAATTCCTTCTTTCTCGAGAACTTGAGCATGAAATCACCAGGCTTGTTCCCATTCACATCAACACAATTCACATCAGCTGATGCATCAATCAAGAACTTCACAATCCTGGCAGCCCCTTCAGCCCCACCAGCAGCAGCACAGTGGAGAGCAGTAGCAGAATCAGAAGAAGAAGCCCTGTTCACATCGACTCTCCCAGTCCCCACAATATAGTCCACAATCTCAAAGCTTCCATAAAGAGCAGCCATCATCAGAGGGGTTCTTTCCTCAAACCCCATCTTCTTAGACCCAAATTTCCTCCCATACCAGAAGCTAACATCATCCACATCAAGCCCCTTCTCCTCAATTTCACAAACAAAGGCTGTGAGATTATTATCAGCAGCCAACTCAAGTAAAGACGAGTGCTTCAAAACCCCATCTTTCTTTTCTTGAAATCCAGCGTCCATGCCTCAATCTGATGACTAAATCTCAAGATTTTGATATGGGTCTCCAAGATTTACCAAAAAAATTAAAGGGCTAGCAAGAGATTAGTATTCAGAGCTGTGAAAAGCTGTGAAGTGTGGGAATGAACTTGAGATGAAATGATAGCTGGAGTGTTATTTATATAGAGAAATGTATGAGTATTAAAAAGGAAGGAAGGGGGGAAGGGAGGAGGAAAGTGTGACTTTTCTTCCTCTTGAGTTTCTTGGGGTATTTGAGTCAAGTCAAAGTGTTGGAGCTGAGGGTCCATGCACACAGCACTTAGTATGTGTCTTACTGGCTACGTTTGAAATGAAATGCAAATGTTGTCTGAAACTCAAATGCAAATTCAGATTCAGTGGGGCCCACATTGTAAGTACTCCCTCCGTCCCAATCAATAGTATACATTGGGGGACGGGGGCGCGGCACGGACTTTAATGCTTCAATATAATATAGTTCTATAAATTATTTTTAAGATTTTCTTTTTCTGTATAAAAGTATAACATTTATACTTTTATACAAAAAAAGAAAATCTTAAAAATAAGTTGTAGAACTATGTTTTATAAGCGCCTTAAAAAGCGTGTCGAGCAGTGAAAAAGAAACGTATACAATTCACTGGGACAGAGGGAGTATATATTCATGTGTGTGTATACATAGATATCTAATCAACCAACGACAGCTTATAATTCAAGAGTGGTTTCTCCGTCAGAGTGCGGTTGTCGCCCTGCTGGAATTTTACTTTTGTCTATTCTTACCAGTATTTTATATTTCTGTTTGTCAGTATTAAAATCAAAGGCACACATGGTGCCATAAATTAAGATTAAATTGAATAATTATGCAGTTTAAAAAGTATTTTTATTTTATTTAGTTCATATTCTGGTAGCTGAGGATTCTTTCCGGTTCTTAAAACTGGTTTGTTTTGTGAATATCATTTATTTATGTTGATTCCATTATTCTTTTTAGAAAAGTAGAGCGCAACAAAAATGAACCAGATTGGTTAGCAGCATAGCATAAAGCCAAATGAGTTGGGTACTTGAGTTGGGTACTTGGACGGTACAGGATTTAACATAGTTTTAGATGTACATGTTTACAAGTGTTGCAAGAAGATGAAAGCAAAAGATTTCGAAGATTTTGAAGGAATCACTCGTTTGGGATATAATACTAGACACGATCCGAAAATCTACATGACCTAACCTGATCTGTGAATAAAATTCGAAAATGATCTGAAAATCATCATATTAACATGTAATGGACCTAAAATAATCTGAGATTAAAATTTCAATTATAAAAATTTCAATTTTCAGTTTTATTCAATTTTAAATGATTTTAACTTGACTCGAAATCGACTTGATTACTGACATGAACACGAGCTATTATTCGAAATTGCCACGCCTGGGCTGAGTATATGATTCGTAAACTTATGGATTGAACATACAGAATTACTTCTTTTTTTTAAAAGAAAGTTTTCATTTAGTGATGTTACATTTAGAATTTTTAGTGAATTTTGTGCAATATCTATATGTCTTATTTGAGATTTCTATAAATAAGTAATGTTGTTTGTTTTACTTTTTATTTGTTTAAGCTACTCAATTGTCACACACTTGCAATATATAAACATAGGCATAAATAGGTTATATTTAATAGATATTTTTGAAATCTCAAATCAAATTGCGTAATTTTAGATATAATAATTTAGGTTTGGCAGTAAAATAAAAATGATATTTTTTTTATTTTAAAAGCCCTAGTAATAATGAGAATTCTCATAATATATCCTCATGTCCAAAAACAAGCAATCATACACTCAATTAGCCTCAAAAGCATATTTAATTTTATTCAAGTAACTCTAAAATGAAAAGAAAAAGTGGTTTGTATGCTTTAAGTTTTGATATTTCAGTTAATTATATTAGTAATGCAGTTCTTAAAAGATATCTAAAGTAAAAAAAAATACAATTAAAATAGATAAACGATTATATTTTCAAAAATCCAACTTAAATGGTAGAATATATTTGCGATAAGATTAAAAATAGAGGATAAGATTATATAAAGAGAACAAGAATGATCGTTATTGTAACAAAATAAATATGAACTTTTTACATAATTATCCGAGTCTAGTTTTTTTTCCCTCAAAATTACTGTCACCTATTAAAACAAATTATAAAAATACAATGTTTCAAAAATATTTGCAAAAATACGGAGATTGCATATACAACCATGTCTGAAATTGCTAGCAACCATATATGCAACTCCAACCACAAATGTAATTTTGAAATAATCTTTTGAAAATTAAATTTATTTGCTAATAAGTTGCAACTAGTTTGAAACACAGAAAAATGAGTGTCCATGCATGGCCATTACCAATATCACAAAAACAACTAAAAAAACAATCACAATAGCAAAATCAAACAAACAAGGAAACACAGTTTTGAGAGTCGACCTACGAAACTAGGGTTCTAACCGTCACTTCTCCGCTTTTCAACCTTCATCCTCTTTACTGATTAATCATCTTCGCTATTCCATCTTCTCTCCTAGTTTTCAGTTTTATTACTAAAATCAAGATCTAACCCATTTTGGGCGAGTTCTTGTTGAGTATCTTGTAATCAAGGTTTGTTAGTCGTGTCCATCTTTTTGAGATGTTTGTGTTTGTTTTGATGTTTTTGTGTGATTTGTTATGGGTTTCGGTAACGTTTCTAAGAAGGACTTATATGGTATTTTGGGTGATCCGTAAAGCTCGCGTCAAATTTGGCACGGTGGTGAATATCGCTAGAGCTCACCTTTCACGACAAAAAAGTTGTTCATATTTTGGGGTCTTTTGTTGATCTAAAATTATTTCATGTAATTGATAATTCTGAATATTGGGGGCTACATCTGATGCTTATGTAAAGGTCAATTACGATGCTATTATGTTCACAAATGATGTAGGATCGCTTGAGATTTGATTGTACTCCCTCCGTTTCAAATTACATGTCCACTTTAAAAAAATCACATAGTTTAAGAAAAGTGGATTTCGAGAAAAAAGAGGTGCATTAAGTCATTAATTGAACATAATATGTGGTGTATTGCTGATCTTGGAAATATAAATTAGTAATATGTGAAGGAGAGTTGATTTTGGAAATATAAATTTACATTGAAAGTTGAAGTGGACAGGAATTTTGAAACAATTTTTTTTTTCTAAAGTGGACATGTATTTTGAAACGGAGGTAGTAATACTTTTTAGATTAAAAATTTCAAATACTCTATGTGTTACTCCCTCCGTCCCTTTGATATGTATACGTTTGGATTGGACACGAAGACTAAGAAAACTATATAAGGTAATACTCCCTCTGTTTTGTTTTATAAGTCGTTTAAGCTTTTTTCACACAGATTAAGAAAGTTCATTATTACATCAAAAAAGCATTTAATAGCCCTTTCTTTTCCATCTTTGTCCTCATTTAATGTCTCTCCTCCCTCTTTCTTCTCTTGACTCATGGTATTAAATAAGGGTAGAAAAAAGTCATTAGACAACCCAACTATTCTTGAAAAGTGAGAACGACCTATATTTATACGGTTTGTCTAGTGTGTGCCCATGGGCACATGCTAAGCACAGAAATTTATAGTTTTAGAGGGTTTCGATTGGTGTGGTTGTTGTAAATGCAGGGGGGCCATCATTATTGAAGAGTGTAAGCCAATCAAAACCCTCTAAATCCATAAATTTTGGTGCTTAGCATGTGCCCATGGGCACACCATAGAAAAACCGATATTTATAAACAAACAACATTTTCTAAAATGACCTATAAAACAAAACAGAAGTAGTATAAAGTATGAGGAAAGAGAATGAAAAGTGGGTAAAGTGGTGGGACCCATCAATATATAATTGATAGATTTGTAAAAGTGGATGAAAATAGTGGGTGGTTGGGATTTTTATATTATAAAAGGTTACCATTTTGGGTAAGTTTTGAAATGTATAGAATTGAGTGGGACATCCAAAAAAGGAAAATGTATAGAAACTAGAGGGACGGATGGGGTATGTGTTAAGTGATATGAAAACGAAGTGGCTATATACTTAGTTCGAATTATGTTTCATAATCAGGTTGTAATTGATAGTTCGAGAGTTTGTCTCGGTTAGGTTTCAGTAAATTATTAAATTCTTCGTTTTTCATCAAAAAACAAACAAACAAAAAAACAACTCGAAGTAACCGGCCAAGACTTACGGTCCATCTCTCTTTTTCGATTTCCCTTATCTGGCTCTCTGCCTTCTCTGTCTAAGCAATTGTAAAATCAAAATCAACAACCACGACAACCAACAATCAATCTCATCAATTTCGCAATTCAATTTTTGATTTCCCCAAAATCTGAAACTATAATCGAAAATTCATCTTATCAATTGAAAGTATGAGAGAGAAGGAGAGAGGGCGTTGAAAGTGACAACGAGTTGGAGAGAGAAAGAGAAGAGAACGAGGAGATAGAAGCAGAGAAGGGAAAGAGTGAGATAAAGAAATAGAGAGTCAGTGGGAGAGAGAGCGACCAAAGAGTGACCGGTAATGAGAGAAGGTAAATATGCAAATTAAGCATGTATGTTTTTAATAAGGAAAGTAAATATGAAATTTTCGAGAGAAGATAGTATTATTGCAATTTAAATATTAAAGAGGAGTATATTTGATAAAAACCTTATTAATATCATAAAAAATTTCTTCATTAAAACTTATTTATAAAATGAATATATATAAACTAAAATTCTTTATAAACTAATTAAAATACAAGCTAATTCTTGTGATTTGAACCTCTCATGTCAAAAATAAAATATATAAAAAATGAGTAAAATATCTTTCAAAGATATATTTATATGAATTAGTGTTTTTAATTATATATATATATATATATATATATATATATATATATATATATATATATATATATATATATATATATAGGATGAGGTTCAAATTAGAACCAATATTAAAATTAGAACTTAGGACCACAGGCATCCATCAGATGAATTTCAATTCAATGGTCATGATCTGCCTAGCTATATAAATATAAATTACAACTTAATGCTATTTAAGATACCTTATCTTTATATGTAAATCATTACTACAAATCATAATAATCATTAACTACTACCTAATCATCATAATAATCAGTTAGTATATATGCACTTTGTTATAAATGCAAATCAAACTTACAACATGTGATTCTCAATCAATTTTAATAATATAATATTACAAAATACGATATTCAGTTGCAGTACATGTAAATATTACAAAAAATGGGATTCTGCTGCAGTACATATCTAGCTCATATAATATTACAAAACACGAGATTCTGCTGCAGTACATATCTAGCTCATATAATACAACAAAACACGAGATTCTGCTGTAGTACATATCTAGCTCATATAATATTACACAACACGAGATTCTGATGCAGTACATATCTAGCTCATATAATATTAAAAAACACGAAGTTCTGTTGCAGCACATATAAACAATAATAAAATATCAAAACAAACACACTCCAGTTCTTCGTATTTTGGAGTTCTGTTGAATCACACTACAGAGATATTGGAATTAAATATTAAATGTATTTTTATTGTTGAAATGATCAAATATAAATTAAGAATGTGCATTGATTGAGACAAGTATATTTAAATATGTATTATATTAAAACACATTCATACGTTAATTAAATTCACACATTCAAATTACTTTCATTTAATGATTATTAAATATAGTTCTAAGGTTCTAAGTTTAAGCGGTTCTATCTGGAACCTAACCCTATATATATATATATATATATATATATATATATATATATATATATAGGGTTGCACTCTAAAAAGAACACTTTAAAAAAGGACATCACATAACACTATCATAACACTTTATTTTTCACAAAGAATGATTTGTTCAAATTATAATTGTATAGTTAAACACCATTTAAACTTAATATATGAAATCTAACATCCAAATTCATCCACATTATTACTATGAAAAATTATAGAATCCAGAACAGAATTCAAAATAGAATCCAGAATAGAATCATATATATATTTTCTGCACGAATAATTTTACATAGAATCATATTATTTTTAACCCAAATTTATTGTTAAACATGAAGGATTCCATTATAATTCATAATAAAAAGTCAATCAACTTAAAATTTGAAAGTATTTTAAGCTTTAGATGAGATTCTATATTTGATTCTAAAGTGTTCTGTGTTGTTCTTTTTTTAAGAGCGTTCTGTTTTGAGCAATTCCCTATATATGTATATGTATATGTATATGTATATGTATATGTATTTATATGAAAATATTCTCTTTATAATAATTTATAGAAATAATTATAATATATTATCTCTAAAATATACTCAATCATATCTCTTTCATTAAATTTTAGGTGATATATGATTTGTAAGTACAACAAATTATTGTCTATATAAATTATATTTTCTGAATAAAGAAATCATATATTCTTTTTTTTGCGAGAACAAAATAACACTTTTTTTTTTGAAAATACAAAATAACACTTTTATTAACTAGAAAGTAATATAGCTAGATGAAACCTCCCACTGCCCATACAACCAAGTTGGAAAATAAATAACATACTAAATGTTTTTAGCTGATTTGTTTCTTGATTGTTTTACACATAAAATTTATAAATCTTAAAACTAAAGATAGAATCAAAGATATTCCAAATGATCCAGATTGTATTAACATCCAAACACCAACAATACCTTATCACATAAAATCAGTATTAGACCGGTGTTTAGAAAACCTAATCGTAAAAAAGTGAAATTGGTGAAACGGCACCTCAGTTATCTACATGTCGGATACCAGCTATAAACATTTCGAAAGTGTAAATTCCCAATCGATGTACGATCTTTGAATGTGAAAGTTGTGTTTTGTCGTAATTACTAGTGCATTAGATTTGACGCATGTTTTCCTGATTCTAAAAAAACATCAGTAAAGTTATTCTCAACCGTTCAAAATATCAAATAAATCCAAACATAACTAAAAGAAAATATAATGAAACACTCCGAAGGGGAGACAAAACAAAAACTACAAAATAACATACTCATGAACACCAAAAAATGGATTTTAAATGAAAATGGCTTCAACCGGGAAAAAATAGAGAAATCCACTCGAATAGCTTGAAAAAGGATAAAAAAAAAGGATGGGGGAAAAAAAAAAAAAATCATATATTCTAACTTCATTTTACCTTAAACCATAAGGTATATTTTACCAACAACTTAATCAAAATAAGGATCGGATGATTAATTAAATAATTAAAAGATTAATTAGTTTGACGAATTATTAATCATGACTAATTACGGATTTTAAGAATGATATGTACAAAAGTAATTTTTTTTATATCGAATTGATATTTAGTTGATTGTTGATTCTTTTTTTTTTGAAACAAAGGTGTTAATCTAATAATAGAAAGCCATACGGCATCTACACCAATGATCGAGTCGAACAAACTGAAAATTGCAATCGCCTATTCTCATGAAGAGACAGTTAAACGATATTTTGAAGATAAAGTATATACAAATACAAATACTCGCTTCATGCATCCTCGTTGAATCACCGGTACCTTCTTCATCATGCCCAAATAGAGCTATCGTTTGAGCTATCGACCAGAACTGCGATTCCATGCAAACTTTCATCATCAAATCAAGACACCCGCTTACAATGAAGAAGCGAAAAACAAAACTCTCACGAGGGAGAGAAAACAACCTTAGATCTGGAGCGGAACCACAAAAACAAGAGAAATCAGACTGAAAATCCACCCGATTGAAACAGAGAGGAAAGACAGCGAAATCTCCGATGGTTTTAGATCTAAGAATCTTCCCGATAATAGATCTTGAACAGAACCACAAAAACAAGAGAAATCGGACTGAAAACCCACCCACTTGGAAGAGAAAACAGCGAAATCTCCGATGGTTTTCGATCTAAATTTTCAGAGAAGAAGTATTATTCGAAAACTATATAAAAACCAAAGTAATTAACTGATTTGGGGCTTTCCACCGGTGAAAACCGATGGAAGCCCCAGGCGGCTACGACAAGAGGAGGCTAGACTCTAGAGAGAATTAGGGTTAAGAGAGGCTTTCATTGTTGTTCTTTTGTTACACTAAATTTGACTGTCCTCTACATGATAATCCTCTACATGATAATAGTTGATTGTTGATTCTAATCACAAAATCCAGGCAGTGTACATTTATAAGCCGACATATTCGATGCTGGAATGATAAGAGTAATCACTTTTCGACGAAGCACACGCGTAAATCTGATTAACAACATTATTACAGAATTATTTTACAAAAGATACCCAACATGAGGTTGAAATATAGGAAGATACCAACTAGTCTCCTAACCTTCACAAACGCGTCCTTTTTCATCCGCTCAAATTTGGGGTAATAGACGGTGTGTCACATTCCGTACAGAGAAGTTGTTCTTCAAGTTTTGGTCTTTATTTCAATTTTTATTTTGACAAAATTTGATATGTATCAAATAATATATATATAGAGATAAGGGATTGAAATACAGATCAACTCTTAAATATAAACTAAAAACCAATTTTTCTATCATTATTTATAATCACAAATATCAATAATTTATACAGCACTAATCACTGTCTTATACAATATCTAAACATTGATTTTTTTATTCAAAATTAAGAAAATCTACATATTTAAACTATTGATAATTAATCATAAATGATCAATTTCAATCTTCTAGGTTCTTGACGGTAACAAGCCGCAAAAGATGGTGTATGATGGCGGTAAGTAATCGCTAGTTTTGGTAGGTATGATGGCAAGTGTCCGTGACTATTGATGATGGCAGGCGACGGTGGCAAGTCATGAAAACATCTCACAACAGTAGTAAGAGATTCATTATACGGCTTGGGTGAAGATGATGGTCACATACGTTGCATATACATGTATGTATATGTTTATATTTGAAAGAGATGTTACATACAAAATAGTGAAAACTGCAGTTAAAAATTGTGATTAAAAATTGGTTTTTAGTTTGTAAGCTAATTTGATTGTATTGGAATAAGACTATATACCGATAGATTCTTATTCTATTACAAACTCTCTTATTCTACAAACTAAAAACTTATCTGAAATATCACTAAATTTTAAAATGAATTTCACAAAATTTTACATCCCTTTTCCACCTCCACGTCTGCCACTACCTTCACCTCGAAGCCACCGCCAAATCTACCATCGCGCGCCATCTTAACCACCACCTCCGTCATCTCAACCTCCACCTTTGACATACCTTCGCCTCCACCATCTCAACGTGACCTTCGACCTAACTCAGTCATCTGAGCCTTCAACTCCGCCATCTCAACCTCACCTCCAACCTAACTCCGTCATCTGAGTCTCCACCTCTACCGCCCCCACCTTCTCTGTCGTCCCACCTCCTTTGTCGCGATGCCTCCTCTGCTGCCCTCCTTTGTCGTGCCCCGCCTTCTCTGTGCTCCCTCCTTCCTGTCCACCATCCCCTCCATCGTTATCAACACCATTCCCTCCATCGTTATCAACGATGCTTCCTCTGCTGCCCTCCTTTGTCGTTATCTGCTGCCCTCCTTTGAGTGTGTGGATTTGAAATGAAATCCAAATCCAAACTCCCAAACAAATTATTTGATCAAATCCAGAATTTCAAATGAAATCTATGTTCTCAAACAGGGCATAAATTACATCAGAAATTGTTATTACTCTTCTGTCACCACCACCATCATCATTCATTTGACTATTTCAGCTACTTCCGCAACACTCTATTCATGTCTTTGTAGTTCCAATTTTTTTGGCTAACGGAATTAAGCATACAAGAACAGCCACGGGATACAACCGCGCTCTCCTAGGTGAGGTTATTTATCAGAAGGGTTTGTCTGGTGTGTGCCAATGGGCACATGCTAAGCGCGGAATTTGATGTGTTTGGAAGGTTTTGATTGGTGTGGTTGTTGTATTTGCAGGGGGTCTATCATTATAAAAATATGAGAGCCAATCAAAACTTCTCAAACTTGTCAAATTCCGCGCTTAGCATGTGCTCATGGGCATATACTAAAAAAACCATTATCAAAATATAAAGTATGATTGAACTTATAAAGACACGTTTTGGTTTTCCAGTAAAACATGGGCCTATTGTCCTAACTTATTTATAGCTTAGTGGCCTCTCCAATTCTACAACTGCAAAAGGCCACATACTACTTCATTTTCAAACTGAAAAGTAGAGAACACTACAGAGTACAGACTACACACTAAAGTAGCCTCAAGAGTGGAGAGCCAAAATTTTACTTGACCTGTGTTTGCTTGAAAAGCATCGTTTGTGATTGGTTTAAAAATATTTATATTTCTTTTACTGATCATTGGCTCATTGCATTTCATATTTTTTGTTGCACTTCTTCTAATTCAACTTTTTTTCAAATGAATAGAAAGCTATCATCCAAACTTGAGAAGGTCTTCTTTGTCTCCACAAAGGAAGTACTATAAAATCGGATCTAATTTTAAAAATAAAATCATATAAATATCAAGAAACCAAACCAACCTAATATATCTGATTCATAGAGTAAACTGTACGCAGACTGTCATAAAACAGCAAAACTAAGACATTATGGACCTCAGAGAAGAAAATTGCATGTTACTCCAAAGATATAGACCCACCGACTAATTAGTGGGGTTGGGCTTTTGGAGTTCAAACAACGTAAAGCAGATGCTCCTTGGACCACGTGAATCGTGATTTTGTATGGTCATTGCTCACCAGACTCACCACGGACACATAATTTGTATTGCTGGGCTGTTACTTTGAGTTATCATAAGCCTCACTGACCAACTTTCTAGTTATATAGTTTTAACAGGGCCATCCGGTTGCAAAACTTCGATTTTGCGCATCCTGGCCCATCATTGTTTCTTTTTCTTTTAAACTTTCAAAACCAAATTTTATTCAGTTTTATTTTTAAAAATCAAAATAATTTATAAAAATATACTGAATAAGAGTTCTAAAATACATGTTACATATCCCTTGGCCAGTATAAATACTCCCTCCGTCCCACCAGGCTATTCACGTTACTTTTTCGCGGCTCCTATAAAATATACTTACATTATATATTTATTTTCTAAAAAAATCCTGAAAAAAAGTTTGACGTTTAAATTTTTATTCAAAAAAAAATTAAAGAAATATTATTGAACCGTACTTTATAAGAGTCTCAAAATACGGGTAAACCGTCAACTTAAACATCCTGGTAGGATGGTGGAAGTAACATACCTGATACCCGCAACGATAAATTAGGTTATTTCGTTGTCAGACATCAAATTCTTTGTCGGAGTGTCATGTGTGCATTCTTCGTACCTAGCCCACAAGTTCTAACAAGCCAGAGACATTGGGCAATCACACGACGTTAATATTATGATTTATTAATTGTTAATGATTTATATATTATTGAAAATATAATACTAAAAATAAAACTGATATATGAGTCCTCCTTCGAAATCAATTTCTGATTTATTACATCAATATACATTTTCCAGTTTATAATTATAAACAGCTAGACCGAGACAAACAGACTTTAGGTAGCAGCACAAGAAGATAAAATGAAAATCGAAAGCAATATTACTTTCTGTTAGAAATGTTTTATACAGCGGCATTAGCTATTGATTTTAAGATGGTCCCTATCGAAAGTTAATTAATCAGAGTGTTCACAGTCAAGTTGCTGTATTTTATTTTGAATTGTAGATAGTAGTAGTTGACGAGGATGACCTCAGAACCTTGTAAGAATGTTGATTTTAGATCCACATGGCCAATTTATTATTAGGTAGGATAAAATGCATCTGTTCTGCGATCAAAGAACTAATAGAAAATTGGGAGTTAGAAAATGAGATGGCCATCGTTTAACCCTTGAATTGCATTTAAGTCAATCCTGTTGCACTATGATTATTTCTCCATTAATCTCTGAGGGTGAGTATTTGGTTAATCGAAAACCATCATGTATAATTGAAACATTTTCGGTTCAGTTAATCAAATTATATATTTTGGTTCAGTTATCGGTAGCGGGAATTTAAAATTTGATTTTTCGATTATTCAATTTTTAACCGCGGTTAACCGATGACCCAACAATCAACTGAATTTTTAATATCTAATAATATTTTGTTGACATATATATATATATATATATATATATATATATATATATATATATATGAGAACATCACTAAATTGTAGTGAGAATATCACTAACTTGTTTTGATTTCTAGTATTTTATTTTAAGATTGGTTTCTGTTTGATCATGAGCCTATATATATATATATATATATATATAGGGGGCTGTTATACAGCCACCGTTGGACAGGGAACCACCAAATCTCAGCCACTGGATAAGAAGGACTCCCCGCAATGAAACATTGCAGGGACTTAAGTACCCGCAATGTTTCATTGCGGGGACCTAAGTACCCGCAATGAAACATTGCGGGGTCTTTGGTACCCGCAATGAAACATTGCGGGGAACTTTGTATTTCCTTCATGTCAAAATTACCCCTCAACTTTCTTCTCTATTTTATTTATAATCTTTACTTTTGATTCAAATAAATCAAAGAATGAAATGGGTGAAGGAGATAGAGTAATTTTGTTGTAACTGGTAGGTAAAAAACATTAATTACGGTCCTTGCAATGAAACATTGCGGGTACGAATACTCCTCGCAATGTTTCATTGCGGGGTACTTTTACTCCCCGCAATGACACATTGCGGGGATCGTAATTAATGTATTCACATACCAGTTACAACAAAATTACTCTATCTCCTTCACCCATTTCAGTTTTTGAATTTAATTCATTGTATTATTGCATGATATTATTTCATTATTAATTTAATTCATTATTTTTTTGTTTGATATTATTTTATTATGATTCGAAATCATTTGAATTTTAAAAAACTTAAATAAATATTAATTAAATTTTTAAGTTTTTTTCTTGAAATTATTTTATTATAATTCAAAATCATTTGATTTATTATTAAAGTTATATTATATTATTAATTAAGTTATATTTTAAATTTAATTTTCAATTTTTTGGTATTTTTTTATTATTATTCGAAATCATATGAATTATTATTAAAATTAAAGTATATTATTAATTATATTATATTATTAATTTAATTTCTTTTTATGAAACTCTTTTATTTATTCGAAATCATTTGAGCTAACATTAAAATTAAAAAATATTTTATTATTTATATTATTAATCAAATTAAATTATTTTGTTATTAATATAAAACTGAATTTTTATAACCACAAATTTTAAATAAATATATAGCAAAAAAACATTCTTATTCATAATGTCAAATTAATAAGAAATAAAATTAAGTTACATTATCAATTTAAATATACAATAAAATTTATTTATTATTGATTTTTTTTCAAAGGTTATATATCTTCCTAATGGACTGGTAGGAAGGAAATTTCGATTGTCAAACTGTCATTACTATCTGTCTTAGAAGTGTAAGGTACCATGTTCGAATCATGAAGGTACCATGTTCGAATCATGATATGTGTGTTTTGGAGTATAACATACTCCCCGCAATGATTCATTGCGGGGTGTCTTTTTAAAAAAATGCTCCCCGCAATGAATCATTGCGGGGTATCTTTTTAAAAAGAACATTTCCGCAATGACTCATGGCGAGTGTCTTTTGCAACAAAAACTATCCACCTCAACAAACCACCTATTAAATGAAGATTTAACACCCTGCAATGAATCATTGCGGGGTACGTAATCCCCACAATGTTTCATTGCGGGTATGAAAATTGTGTAAACTATCCCCACTATACTTCATTGCGGGGAGGATAATATTACTTATTTTATTCAAAATATTTGAAAAAGTTCAATAAATTGTAAGAATTTATTCGACTTTAGCCAGAAAATATTAATATATGTGTTCTTACTAATATTTAACTAATTTAGGTAACATTTATTAATAATTTAGATATTTTTCTTTGATTTGAATTTGTTTGAGTATATTTGAAAACACTACGTGTACATATGAGAATTGGAAAAAGTTAATAATTTGTCAAAAATTGTTAAATTCTAGCAAAAAATACTAATTAATGTGTTCTTACTAATATTCAACCAATTTAAGTGATGTTTATTGATAATTTCGATATTTATCTTTGATTTGAATATGTTAGAATATATTTGAAAATACTACTAGTACATACGAGAATTCGAAAAAGTTAATAATTTGTCAAAAATTATTAAATTCTAACAAAAAATAGTAATTATATGTGTTCTTACATATTCAACCAATTTAAGTGATGTTTATTCATAATTTCGATATTTATCTTTGATTTGAATATGTTCGAGTATATTTGAAAATAATACTAATACATAAGATAATTGGGAAAATTCAATAATTTGTTTGTAATAAAATAATTCAACTTTAGCTACAAAATATTAATTAACCTTAAAAGAACATGTAAACAACATAGTTCAAACATGTGTTCGATATATTTAAGAAACAAGCAATAATATTTAAATAAGTAAAATTATCCGTAACTAAAAGACATAAAAAAGTCAATAAGATAAAAACATAAAGGAATTAGATAGAAAATTATTTCTACATTATACTAAGAAAAATCAAAATTTTCTCAGTATTTCTAACCTTGAAAATATTTTAAATTTCATTTAATAATGTTAAATGATAACAATTTAATGTAATAACTTGTACAAGGCATATGATATGTGAAGGGAGGGGTAAAAGTGTCCAGGGAATCAAAAAGGACTCCCCGCAATGAAACATTGCGGGGACTTGTATACCCGTAATGATTCATTGTGGGGTCTTTCATACCCGCAATGTTTCATTGCGGGGTTGCAATGTTTCATTGCGGGGAGACTTTTTTTTAACCGTAGGATCACAGAATGGAGGGACGTGATTTGGTGGCTGGAAACCGGTCCCTATCCACCGGTGGCTGTGGACCGGTTTCCATATATATATATATATATATATATAAAAAAGTTATTTACGATGCAAGTTTTTAGAGATTTGATTATAATACAGTATTGCTCTTAAATCTCCTTTCTTGAGAATCCAAGGACTTAGGGGGTGTTTGGGAGCAAGGCTTCTGGGCTTAAAGGCTTCTGGGCTTAAAAGCCTAGAAGCCCGCTTCTTGTTTTTTGCGGTGCGTTTGGATACTGATATGAAGCACTTATAAATGGTGAAAGGAGTGGAGGAAAAGAAGCTATAAAACCACGCTTTTTTCGCCATCAGCTTCGGCTTCTTCAGTTCATCCTGCCTTTGTTTATTTTTTATTCCTTTTTATCACATCATGTTATTGTTAGGAATCAATAATTTTTGATGATAACATAAACATTTTTGTAACATGTCTTACTTAGAATCTTTATCAAATTTCAGTTGTAATTGTTACATTTCTTGTCTTTGGGAATTATCAACGGATGGGTAGAATAGGATGGCTAATTGTAAATATCCAATGCCATGTAATTTTATCTAAGTGAAGGATATTCAACTGATGAGATGTAACTGTTCAACTGATAAAGACTGGATGATGTTTCAACTGATGAAGATCAAGCATTCAACTGAAGACAAAGTGGTCAACGGATAATGCTGAGGAATTCAACTGATGAGACTGGAACAGCATTCAACTGATGGAGTCTGTAATTCATTCAACTGATGAGCCAGGCATTCAACTGATAAAGTCAATAGCAGTTGAAAGCAACCAGAACCTTCAACTGATGAAGCAAAGAGCAGTTGAAAGTGACTAGAGCTTAAGTCTGACAAATCACATGGATCGAATTACACTAAAATAGACATGGAAGCCTAATTAGGAAAATAAAGAAGAAGCAGAAACATACTTATCTCATGCAGTGCAATCTGGATCAAATCAAGATGATGGTCAAAGATGAAGACATCTCAGAAAGCATGCATAAGACAAAGTTGTGCAGCATTGTTTTTAGATTAGAGTGCATTTTGTAATCTAGCTAAAAGCTTTGTAAAACTTGGAGTATATAACCAAGTTAGTAGCATCAGTTGAACTTGTTCAATTACTTGAGAGAAAAATCTGAGAGTTAGAACTTGCTTTGAGTGATGAACCAGCAGCTGTGCGAATTGTAAAACAATCCACAGATTCTTCTACATAAAATCTCACGGGTGGATCATTCAATCCACCCGTATTTTTAATACTTGGTGTTTTTCTGTTTAGTGTGTTCTTAGTGTATTATTCTTGAATCTTTTAAATTTGTAAAAGATTGTATTCAACCCCCCCCCTTCTACAATCTTTCTCATAGTTGGTGTAAAATAACAATTGGTATCAGAGCCAGGTTCCCAACAAACAGGGAAAAAGATCAACACTGCTAGAGAAAGATGGGAAAGAAGGATGCTGGAGTGAAGATTCCTGTTCTTGACAAAGACAACTATTTTCACTGGAAAGTGAGAATGCATCTGCATCTGTTGTCCATTGATGAAAGCTATGTGAACTGCATTGAAAAAGGACCTCATGTCCCCATGAAGGTCTGCACAAGTATTGGAGCTGATGGTGAAGACATGGTAGGTAAGATGATTCCAAAACCTATCCATGAATATTCTCAAGAAGATACTGAAGAAGTGCACAAGGACAAGAAAACCATGAATCTTCTGTTCAATGGTTTGGATCAAGAAATGATTGATAGTGTTATTAGCTGCACAAGTGCCAAAGAAGTTTGGGACACCATCAGGACCATCTGTGAAGGAAATGAGCAAGTGAGAGAGAACAAGATGCAGCTTCTGATTCAACAATATGAGTCATTCCATTTCAAGGTTGGTGAAAGTTTGAGTGATACATTTAACAGATTTCAAAAACTGTTAAATGGCCTAAAGCTCTTTGGAAGAGTATATCAAGTTAAGGATTCAAACTTGAAATTCTTAAGAGCTCTTCCTAAAGAATGGAAGCCCATGACAGTCTCTCTCAGAAATACACAAGAGTTTAAAGACTATACTCTAGAGAGACTGTATGGAACCTTAAAAACTTATGAGCTTGAAATGGAGCAAGATGAAGAAATTGAGAAAAGCCAAAAGAAAGGGCATTCATCTGTGGCTCTAGTTGCATCTCTGGAAGATACTGTCAAGGATAAGGGAAAGTCTCAAGTTGAAGAAACTGAGAAGTTGGTCAAAGAGGAGAGCTCAGAGTCAAGCAAAGGAAAAAGAAAAGAGAAAGAAGTAGCTGATTCTGGTGATGAAAGTGATGGAATTGATGAACATCTAGCCTTCCTGTCAAGAAGATTCTCCAAACTGAAATTCAAAAAGAATTTTAATTCTGCAAAACCTTTTAAAGGCAATCCCAAGTCTGATAGAAGCATGGTAGACAGATCAAAATTCAAGTGCTTCAACTGTGGGAATGCAGGCCACTTTGCAAATGAGTGCAGAAAGCCTAAAGTTGAGAAAAAGTCAAGTGAAAACATTGACTACAAAAAGAAATATTATGAACTTCTCAAACAAAAGGAAAGAGCATTCATCACAAAGGATGATTGGGCAGCTGGAGATGATTCTGATGAAGAGGAGGAGTTTGTCAATCTAGCTCTAATGGCCAACTCCACAGATCAAGAAGAAAACACTGGAAGCAGTAGTCAGGTATTCACTACAAACTTGGTTGAGTTAACTAAAGATGAATGCAATGCTACTATTAATGAAATGTCTACAGAATTATATCATTTGCATGTGTCTTTGAAATCTCTTACTAAGGAAAATAGTAGAATTAAGGAAGCTAACACCTTTCTAAGCGATAGAAACAGTGCCTTAGAAGCTCAATTTATTGAGTTTGAGAAGCTGAAAATTGAGTGTCAAACAGCCAAGGATGATCTCTTGGTTGTTCTGAAAAGAGAAGAGATCATAAGAAAGCAGCTTGATAAGGAACAAGAGATTATTGCCAAATGGAAATCTGGTAGGGATGTTTCCACTAATATCATCAACATGCAAGGTAGAGAGACCTTTGTAAAGAATGAGTGGAAGAGGAATAAGAAAGTTCTTGAGATATCTGAGAACAGTTCAAGTGATGAGAAGACTGATGATGATCATCAGTTGAAGAACAAAGTCTCAACTGATGAGAGTCATCAGTTGAACAAAAAGTCATCAGTTGACAAGAATGTTCTCAAGAAGCTTAACAAGAAATATGGTCCTATTAAAAAGAATTTTGTTAAAGGTGAGAATAGTTCTTCTGAGACCAGTGATAGTGTTAATAACACCTTTCATTCCAGTAACAAGAACAAGAAGAATTTGGATACTAATGAGCATAAATCTGAGGAGACTAAAAAGAAGAAAGGAAATAGAAATGGCAAAATAGGAGTTAACAAGCACACCAATTACACTCCCAATGCTAGTGCTCTTAGGAAAACCTGCAGCAAGTGTGGTAGTGTAAATCATTTATCTGCTAATTGTAAAACTGTGGTTGCTCCTAATTTATCCTTGCCTATTCCTATGACATCTGTTCCTCACATGAATTTATCTGCTATGAATATGATGCCTGGTTTATTGCCTCACAATCCTTATTCTCAGCCTAACATGCCATATATGTTCAATCCTTATTTTAATGCCTTTAACATGCCTCAATTTCATTCAAATTTGCATGGAATGAACAATTTATGCATGTCTCAAAGGCCTGTGTTTGAAAACAGAGTTGATATTCCAATTTCTCAACCAAAACCAAGGATTGAACCAATTCAATCCAAGGAAAAGGTTGAGAAAGTGGAAAAGGCTGCTAAGACTAACAAATCTGGACCCAAAGCAATTTGGGTACCAAAATCAACTTGATCTGTTTGTAAAATGTGTGCAGGGAAACCACAAGAAGAATTTGTGGTACTTGGATAGTGGATGCTCCAGGCACATGACTGGTGATTCCTCCCTGCTCACAAAGTTTGTGGAGAAAGCTGGCCCTAGCATTACCTTTGGAGATGACAGCAAAGGATATACTATGGGATATGGCTTGGTTGCAAAAGAGAATGTCATCATTGATGAAGTTGCATTGGTGTCTGGTCTTAAGCACAACTTGCTTAGCATCAGTCAGCTCTGTGACAAAGGTTACAAAGTCAATTTCACTCCTGAAGCCTGTGTTGTCACCAAAGAAGATGACAACAATGTGGTTCTGATTGGACAAAGGAAAGGAAATGTGTATGTAGCTGACTTCAATTCTGTAAAGTCTGAATCTATCACTTGCCTTCTCAGCAAAGCAAGCTCAGATGACAGTTGGCTATGGCATAAGAGACTGTCTCATCTAAATTTCAAAACTCTGAATGAGTTAGTAAAGAAGGACTTGGTAAGAGGTCTACCTAAGCTGGAATTCTCCAAAGATGGACTTTGTGGAGCTTGTCAGCTAGGAAAGCAAAAGAGAAGCTCTTTCAAAAGCAAAACTCTTTCATCAATTGTGAAGCCCCTTCAGCTCTTGCATATGGATTTGTTTGGACCAGTCAACATAATGTCCATTTCAAAGAAGAAATACTGCTTAGTGATTGTTGATGATTTTTCTAAATTCACTTGGACTTTCTTCCTGCATTCTAAGGATGAAGCTGGGAAAATCATCATCAATCATATCAAAGTATTAAACAACAATCCAGATGTCAAAGTTGGAAGGATAAGAAGTGACAATGGAACAGAATTCAAGAACTCTGTGATGAAAGAATTTTGTGAAGAAGAGGGAATTACTCATGAGTTCTCTGCACCAAGAACTCCACAACAAAATGGTGTTGTTGAAAGGAAGAATAGAACTCTTATTGAGGCTGCAAGAACCATGATTAATGAAGCTCAACTTCCAACCTATTTTTGGGCTGAAGCTGTGAACACTGCTTGCTTCACTCAAAACATTTCACTAATTACCAAACCTCATAATCTAACTCCCTTTCAACTCTTCAAAGGAAAGAAGCCAACAATTAGCTTTCTTCATGTATTTGGATGCAAGTGTTATGTTCTAAGAAATCAAGGTGAAAATCTTGGAAAATTTGAGGCCAAGGCAGATGAAGCTATTTTTGTTGGATACTCTGATGGAAAATCATTTAGAGTATATAATCTGAGAACCAACATTGTTATGGAATCAATCCATGTGGTTTTTGATGATAAGAAGATTCAAGGATTCTCAGATGAAGGATTTCATGATAATCTCAGATTTGAAAATGAAGGTGAAGGTGATCTGTATGACAGTGATGATGATGATGACATTATTCAAAATGTTGGAATTAATCCTGGAATTAATATTCCAACTGATGACTCTCTGGTGCAAGAAACAACTGCTATTGGAAACTCAACTGAAGCATCAGTTGAAACTACATTGGAAGGATCAGTTGAAACACCTCAAGGATCATCAGTTGAAAGAATATCTCAAAGTTTCAATCAGTCTGGAAATAATGAGATGTCAAATTTAGGGGGAGCTTTCCAACATGGAAACCTGAACTTCAATAATGAAGCCACATCATCAAGACAATCACTTCCACCGCAAAGAAAGTGGACAAGGGATCACCCTTTTGAGCTAATTATTGGAGATGCAAATGCATCTGTACAAACAAGAAGAGCAACTCAAGATGAGTGTTTGTATAGTGCATTCCTTTCACAGGATGAACCTAAAGTCATAGAAGATGCTCTCAAAGATGCTGATTGGGTTCTTGCTATGCAAGAAGAATTAAATCAATTTGAGAGAAACAATGTATGGAAGCTGGTACCCAAACCTAAAAACAGAACAATTGTAGGAACAAGGTGGGTATTCAGAAACAAGGTGGATGAGAATGGAGTTGTCACCAGAAACAAGGCAAGGCTTGTTGCTAAAGGATACTCTCAATCTGAAGGAATTGATTTTGATGAGACCTTTGCACCAGTTGCAAGACTGGAAGCAATAAGAATCTTCCTGGCCTATGCTGCTCATGCAAACTTTAAAGTTTATCAAATGGATGTCAAGAGTGCTTTTCTAAATGGTGAACTGGAAGAGGAGGTATATGTCAGTCAGCCTCCTGGTTTTGAAGATCCAGAATTTCCAGAGTATGTTTACTTTTTATTAAAAGCTCTCTATGGACTAAAGCAAGCACCTAGGGCATGGTATGACACTCTGTCTCAATTCTTGTTAGATAATCATTTTTCCAGAGGAACTGTGGATAAAACACTATTTTACAGAAATGTAAATGGTGCTTTTATTCTGGTCCAAATTTATGTAGATGATATAATTTTTGGTTCTACAGATGAGAAACTTTGCAAGAAGTTTGCTAATCTAATGAAAAGTCAGTATGAAATGAGCATGATGGGAGAGCTCACCTACTTTCTTGGTTTACAAGTTAAACAAGTAAAGGAAGGTATATTCATAAATCAAACTAAGTACATCTATGATCTACTTAAAAAGTTTGATTTATTGGATTGCAAAGAAGCTAAGACTCCCATGCCAACAGCCACCAAATTAGAGTTAAGTCCTAATGAGAAATCTGTGGACATCTCTAATTATAGAGGCATGGTTGGCTCTCTTTTATATTTGACAGCTAGTAGACCAGATATTATGTTTTCTACATGTCTCTGTGCTAGATTTCAATCTGATCCTAAAGAATCACATCTTATTGCTATAAAAAGAATATTCAGATATCTTAAGGGAACACCAAATCTTGGTATTTGGTACCCTAAAGACTCTGGATTTGATCTAATTGGATATTCAGATGCTGATTTTGCAGGATGCAAAATTGATAGAAAAAGTACAACAGGCACCTGTCAATTTCTTGGTGAAAGATTGATTTCTTGGTTTAGTAAAAAGCAAAATTCTGTATCAACCTCTACAGCTGAGGCTGAGTACATTGCAGCTGGAAGCTGTTGTGCACAATTATTGTGGATGAGAAATCAATTATTTGATTATGGATTAAATCTCTCAAAAATCCCAATATTTTGTGACAACACCAGTGCTATTGCTATAACTGAAAATCCAGTACAACACTCAAGAACCAAGCACATTGACATCAAATATCACTTCATAAGAGAACATGTGATGGCTGGTACTGTTGAAATGCATTTTGTTCCAAGTGAAGAACAGATTGCAGATATTTTCACAAAACCTCTTGATGAATCCACATTTACAAGCAAACTCTAATACAATGGCACCCATGAAGAAGTACACTGCACCAAGTGGGTTTATCTATGAAAAGAACAACTTTGCGTCATTTGTGGATACTAAAGCTGTGGATGAGAAGGAGTATCACAGGATGATGGAGTTCATCAAGTCAAGCCAGCTCTCTTATGCTATGACTGAAGCTCCCATCATCTACCATGAAATAGTTGAGGAAATGTGGACCTCTGCAGAGTTTAATAGTGAGCATGAAACTCTAACTTTCTCTGTCAATAATAAAACTCACTCTGTCAATGCTGATGTTATGAAAGCATGCTTTAAGATTCCTGAAAATACTGTCTTATCTTTGCCTAGTGATAATCAGTTGGTTAATTTACTTTATGCCATGAATTATGTTTTGCCAACTGATGCCTTAGGTAAAATAGAAAGAAGGGGTCTTAGGAGAGAATGGAGTTACTTATGTGATGCATTTATTAAAGCATTTTCTGGTAAAATTAGTAATTTTAATGCCCTTACTTCCCAGATCTTACAAATGCTTTACATGTACCTGACTAATGAATATTTCAACTTTGGTGGTTTGATGATCCAAGAAATTGGGGAGAAACTAGGTGATAAAACTGATAGACCTAGGAATATTTATTATGTCAGATTTCTTATGATGCTAGCTAATCATCTCAATGATAAGCTAGTTATTACTAACAAGGAAGCCAAGCTTCCCAGTTTTGTGCAGGAAAAGAGAGTCTTTAAAGACCTCTTTAGGATGAACTTATACCCCTCCTTGGAGGTGGTGTTCCTGCCAACAATGGAGGCTGGAAAGCACAAAGAGGTACATGGCTTTCCTACTACTCTTTCTCAACCCTCACCCTCTTTGCTTTCTGCCATCAGGGCTGTTGAAGAGGCCCATCAACAGTCCACACAAGTGGCAAAACCTTCTAAAGACAAGTCTTCTAAACCAACCTCAGATGTCTCCCAAAAGACATCTGTTGTAAAATCCAAGAAACACAAACCTGAGGGGAGTGTGATTGGAGGATGTGAGGGGGAGGGAAAGGGTGAACATAAAAGAAACCCTAAGAATAAGGATGGAAAGGTGTGTGCTGACCAGCCTGGCCACTCTGCAGTCTCCCAAAAGACTGTAGATGTTAATATGGAATTAAACTCATCCCTAGCAGCATCCTCCCAAAAGGATGTTGCTATTGAAAATAGTCCTCAACCAGGGACACAGTCAAAAAGGGGGAGGGACACCACTTCTTCACCAATAAAAGCTTATGGGAGAAAGAAGCTAAGAAGTGAAAAACTGAAGCACTCTGCACACACACAGGCATCCATTCTGGACTTTATGCCTTTAACTTCTCAAAGTCAGATTGATGTGACTCCAATAAATGTGGAATCACAGCCCCCTTCTTCATCTCAATCAATTACCCATATTCATGATCTTACCATTCCTACTACTCAAACACAATCTCCAACCTCTTCTGTGGATGTGGAATTAATTCACACCACACTTGTAAATTCTCCATCTTTGGATTTCATGGAGAAGCCCCCTTCTGAGATTGATCATCATCACTTTGATGATTTGTTGGATCTTTCTCTTCCATTTCATTCTTCTGTGACAGTGTGTTCTGTGGATTTTCCTTTAAAATCAATCACCACAGACTCAACTATTACAGCCTCTAAACCCATTTCTTCATTTTCTTCAACTGATCTCCCTCATCAGTTGACAAGTGTTTGTCCTTCAACTGATCTGCTTAACAGCTCTCATCAGTTGAATGCCTCATCTACTAATGTCTCAACTGATGTCTCTCATCAGTTGACAGCTGCTGCTACTTCAATTACTTTACCTCTTTCTACAGCAGTTGATCACATGGTAGCACAAACACTTCTAGGATTGAATGGAGTGAGCTATGGAGTGGAGAGGCAGCCTAGTGAGCTGGCAAAAGGAGAGGGTGTGGAGAGTCTGGCATTTTCTTCTAGCCAGGAAAAAGGAGAGGATAAGAGTGACCCTTTAGTAAGGGTAAGTGAGGGAGAGGTGAGTTGTGTGGTGAGCCAAGGGGAGCCCTTGATGCAAGAAAAGAGAGATAATGAGAGAAATGCAGGTGTCAATGAAGGGTTTAGTGAACAAGAGATTCAAGCTGAATATAGATCCATATTGGATAGTGTTTCACTAGACCCTGAGACTTTTACTCATGGAATGTCTTCCATTCAAGATTTTGCCAGATTGGATAATCAAGCAGCTGAGAGGCACCTTAATCTGATTCACACTACATCTTCTATGCTTAGAGCAAAGGAGGCATTTACAGCTCTGCCTGCCAATGCTGGAGATGATTTTCATTATGATGATAGTGATGAAGACCTCAATGATGCTCTTGAGGAATCCCTTGGTGAACAACCTACAACTTCTCTACCTTCATGGCTCTCCATGCAGTCTGCCAATGCAATTGTTGTTAGCATGGAGCTGGAAAGGCAAGCCTCCACTCTTCTTCAATCACAACCTGGAAGCTCATCCTCCTCTCAAGCCATCTCTGCCACCATTGCCAGTCAAGCTCTGGAAAACCTCAAGCTTCACAAATATCAATCTCTCCACTTTCAGAAAGAGATAGAGCATCTCAATTCTCTCATTGCCTCTGTTAAGACTGATCTGACCAAACAAATTGATGAAAAGCTTCCAGCTCAGGTCAAATCAGCTCTTTCTGGTTCTGAGCAAAAACAACTGCAATTGGAAAAGCAAGTAGAAGCTCTGGAAGGCAATGTCTATATCTTAAACTCTAGAATGGATGAGATGTTGCAGCATCAAAGAATTCAGACTGGACTCCTTCAACATCTTCTTCTTGCCTCTGGTGCTTCTCTTCCAAGTCCATCCCTTACACTTGCTGCTAACAAAAAGGGGGAGAAAGAATTACCAACTCCTGCAGAATTAATCAGTCAAATTCCTCCTCCTTTCCACACTGAAAGGGAAAAGCAAAAGATTGAAAGGATGAAAGAATTGGACTCCATTGCAAAGAGAGTGGCTCAACTGGGCAAGAAATCATCTACATCTTCTACAGCCACCACAGCTCAAATCTCTTTTCCAACCACAACCACAATTCTCAGGGTAATTACACCTGAGATTGTTATTCCCTCCAAGACAGAAAAGGGTGAGCCATCATTTTTAAATGAGTTCAAGCCAATTCTGTTTCCAAACAATTGTGGTTACTCCAGGCCTGGAAAAGACTCAAGCTCAATCTACTTTCCTCTAGCCAGGCCTGACAAAAATGAATACAAGCTTTTGGGCCAAGAAATCAAAAGTTATAAAGATTGTGCAGATGTGGCCTTAAAGGCTCATTTTGCCATCATCCACAGAGAAGGCCAGAAGCTGTTTATTGGAACTGGCCATCCTCACTACTCATTTGCAAAAGCTGAAGAGGTGGCCAGAGTATGTGAAAAAGAGGAGTTTGAATCCCAACTCTCTTTGAACCAAATAGAGGTGGATGAAAGGTATGCTATTGAGCTGGAAGAGGAGTTGGCAGCTGAGTCTTTAAATGAGAAAGGATTGCCTCTTGAATCTTCTCCCAAGAAAAAGAGAGTCAAATCTAAAACTAAGATGCCTGAGGCAGCCAAGAGAAGAGAAGAAGTGCCAGAAAAGCCTATCTCAAAGCCTTCTTCTCCAATCAAGGATACCACAGTAGTACATCCAGATGTCAACTTCCATGATGAGCCAATAATGCCAAAGGAGGAGCCAATTGACTTGGAAGATATTCCAATTCCAGCTTTTCTTGTCCAAGAATCTTCCAAGCCAAAGAAGAAAGTCAAATCTGTGGCTAAAAGGATGGCTAACCCTCCCAAACCTCCAAAAGAACCTGAGAACCCTGATGACTATCTCATCATTGCTAACATTGAAGAAATTTCTGAGTTGGATCTGGAGCTGGATGATCTTCAAGAAGTAAGGGGAATAGAAGCAACTTCAAAGTTACCTGAAAGATTGGTATTCTCTTACAAAAACAAGGGTGATGTCATCTGGCCTCTTCACAGAGTTCTGAATTCTGAGGGATTCAGTTCTCTAACAAAAATATATGGATCTATGAAGAGGACTGGAGGATTTACACCACCTGCAAAGCAAATGGTATTAAAGAGAATCCTTGAGATCAGGAAGGAATGGAATTCAGATGCTAGTCTACAAAGAAGGCTGAAAATTCCCTACACTGGAAAGAAAATTCATCATGAACCTACTCCAGTCATGGAATTTAGGGACAATCAAGGTGTTAGGAGATTTTTCAGACCTAAAGATCAACTCAAGGTTGCTAGCTTGAATACTCTGAAGACTCTCCAATCCAAGCTCAACAGACAGGATAGTGATGAAGAATGGTTCTACAGGATCTTTCAGAAGCAGATTAATTTTCTTGAAGAAAAACTTAAGTCCAGAAGAAGAAGATATTCTAGGAACAAGTAACTGCTCAGTCTAGAGGAGCATAATCATCTGTAATCTTTTCTAACTCTTGTATTTAAATTCTGCATTTTATTTTATTAATGTTTTGTTATCATCAAGTGTAGAATTTATGTCTGCATCTTCTCCAGTCATAAATTGGGGGAGATTGTTAGGAATCAATAATTTTTGATGATAACATAAACATTTTTGTAACATGTCTTACTTAGAATCTTTATCAAATTTCAGTTGTAATTGTTACATTTCTTGTCTTTGGGAATTATCAACGGATGGGTAGAATAGGATGGCTAATTGTAAATATCCAATGCCATGTAATTTTATCTAAGTGAAGGATATTCAACTGATGAGATGTAACTGTTCAACTGATAAAGACTGGATGATGTTTCAACTGATGAAGATCAAGCATTCAACTGAAGACAAAGTGGTCAACGGATAATGCTGAGGAATTCAACTGATGAGACTGGAACAGCATTCAACTGATGGAGTCTGTAATTCATTCAACTGATGAGCCAGGCATTCAACTGATAAAGTCAATAGCAGTTGAAAGCAACCAGAACCTTCAACTGATGAAGCAAAGAGCAGTTGAAAGTGACTAGAGCTTAAGTCTGACAAATCACATGGATCGAATTACACTAAAATAGACATGGAAGCCTAATTAGGAAAATAAAGAAGAAGCAGAAACATACTTATCTCATGCAGTGCAATCTGGATCAAATCAAGATGATGGTCAAAGATGAAGACATCTCAGAAAGCATGCATAAGACAAAGTTGTGCAGCATTGTTTTTAGATTAGAGTGCATTTTGTAATCTAGCTAAAAGCTTTGTAAAACTTGGAGTATATAACCAAGTTAGTAGCATCAGTTGAACTTGTTCAATTACTTGAGAGAAAAATCTGAGAGTTAGAACTTGCTTTGAGTGATGAACCAGCAGCTGTGCGAATTGTAAAACAATCCACAGATTCTTCTACATAAAATCTCACGGGTGGATCATTCAATCCACCCGTATTTTTAATACTTGGTGTTTTTCTGTTTAGTGTGTTCTTAGTGTATTATTCTTGAATCTTTTAAATTTGTAAAAGATTGTATTCAACCCCCCCCTTCTACAATCTTTCTCATAGTTGGTGTAAAATAACAGTTATCTCCATCTATTGAATATAAAGATTAAGCTGATGTATTCAATTTTATAAAATACTCGAATATATTAATATTATATAATAATATTTATATAAATTCTTAAACACACTTATAGATCACTTAAATATTTAAATGTGAGACATTGTAGTCCATTACAATATATAGTTTCGAATCATAATTTCACTTATTTAGATTATTGATTACGAATAAGTTATAATAATCGAAATTTGGTTAAATCTTTTCATTCATTCCTAAATTATATTTGTAATATAATCTTAAGAAATAAATAAATGAAACTTATAATAAAATATGAGAGAAACACTACAAGAAAAAAGCTAATAGACATCAGTTTTTGGCTGATTTCTTTCTTTTTTTCGACCGATGTTGATGTCGGTGATGTCTATTCTAGACATCGCCCAGAAATTGATGTCTTTATCAAATTTACACATCGTTTTTAACTTAAATTAAGATGTCTATGCCACTATTTTTTATAAAATTTATTAGACATAATTAAATTTATACCAAAATTACTTGCATTCTATGCCTTTAAACATATAACTGCACTAAGTAGTTAAAGCCTTAGACATCAGTGATTAAACCAAAAATGATTTGTATTAATTTCTTAGACATCACTTCTCCCCGATGTCTATTTAGTTTGAGGCATCAGTTTGCACTCGAAAAAACTGATTTGTATTCATGTTTTAGACATGAATTTTTACACAAAATAGTGATGTATATTTTTGTTTTAGACATCAGTTTATGAACAATAAAACTGATGTATATCGGGTTTTTTAGACATCAGTTTTGCTGCAGTATAATTGATGTATATATGTTTTTAGACACCAGTTTTGCTATTATAATTGTCATTCAACAAACTCATCCTTCATCTTCAATCCGAAGAACAAACCATATAACTAGAGGTATTTGCAAAACCAACAATACAATCTATAAATTCAATCCGCAAAATCATATATATAAATCGAGCAATGTTAATTACTACATGACTCGGCCAATATATACCAAACTATTAAGACACAGTAATTTAAAAAAATTACTGACAGTAGAACTTGATCGTACAAATCCAAAAAATGCCCCAACTCTTATCTAATAACAAGATGCGTCGGCGAAGAACACTCTTGATTTCAAAATTATGGTTCCTGGTGGCCTGGCTATGTTGTGTTAGGAAGAAGCTGTGACAAAAATATTCCATTCATTAGTCTCCATTCTAATTGATCAAAACGCAAACAAGAGCATAAGTACATGGAGAACCTGTTATAAAGCTTAACATGGAAATGTAAGATGTCAAACTTAAGTAGGGAAGTTGTGAGAATATAAGTTCTGCACCATTTTGCGGTGAAGAATTTGTTTAAAAATTTTAATTGTATATAGTTAGTCCATTAGAAATCCAGTCAATCTTATATTATGGAAAAATATAACAGATCAAAATGTAATGCCTTGCAATCTAAAGTTGATGAGGAAGAGGGGAATATAGATTTTTACAATATCTATGGTCCTGTTTGCTCTCATTCCTCTAATGCATCAAGGAAGACTAAACACAATGGTGTTTATGATCCTTGTGAACTTTCATATGCCAGAGACTATCTCAATCTTTCGCAAGTACAGCAAACTTTGCATGCAAACACAAAAAAACTGCCTTACACTTGGGATGCTTGCAAGTTTCATCTTAATATAACCATTTATTCTTCTTTTTTGTTGATACAAGTTGTATGCATCATTTAGAAAGATCGAGAACTGAATGTCAATTACTTTGATCATTCAGTGCAATGATTAATCAATACTGGACAGATAGCCCATCCAACATGTTCCCAGTATACAAAAGGCTCATAAAATATGGCCTCCGAATACTCATTTATAGGTAACTAAATTCTTAACGGTAGACCAATGTGTATCAGCACAGTTCAACATCATATATGTTTGAAGAAAACATTCTAACCTTTTGAGTTAAACATGTTGTGGACGGACAGTGGTGATATGGACTATATCCTCATCAGTTGACCTATTCCATTCTGAAGGTTGGTGGATATCAGATTGTTTATCAAGGATTGATATTCTCAACAGTTCGGGCTGCTGGCCATGAAGTCCCTCGAGTTCAGCCGCACAGAGCACCTTTAAAGCATTTAAAGCCTGTTCCAACAATTCAAAGGCAGCAACTAATTACAAGTGACTCTTATTGTCTAGAAAGAAAAACATTAATAATACCTCACCTCTTATTGGCAGCAACTAAATGTATCAAACCTCAGACTGAACATTCATTTGTGGAAAAATTTACAATGTAATCAGTTATTAAATCTATAATCATGACAAAAACTTTATAATGTATCCTTAAGAATTACAATGCAGTTCTGTTCTATTGTGCATCACAAAATGGAACATTAGGAAAAATTAAGCACAGACCACCAAATTCTGTACCGAAGTAAAACAAACTAAAACCAAAGTCGCTACTCTTAGGAATTCTGAAATAATACCACCTCTTCGCATAATTATGCAACTGAAATCAGAAGATATCATCATTAATTAACATATGACAGCACCAGATAAAATTCAACTCTGCATAACAATGTAAAGGTCAAACCACCCACAATACTCAGATTTGGCCGGACCTTCACCAATTGTAAACAACAGCACATATAAAAATACAGTAGAGAAAACTAATAAACATTAGAAAGACCCGGAATACAGCAGCCTGACTCATCTGCAACAGAACATAACCCAGGTCTGCAGAATCCATATGTTTAACAGAAAAACTACTCTTCCAGAATCCTTTTTAGCCCCTGAACAACAGCAGCATAAAATTAAACTAAACATGAGAACATTCCACACCAAATGCTCACTCAAAAAACAACTCAACCAATACTCACTAGATCTACCCAGCACATAGCAGTGAAGAACTAGGGTTTCAGACAATATAAATAAATTCAAAAAATAAATACCAATTAGCTTAAATAAAGCCACAACCAGAACCCAGTAACAATCAACAAAACAAATAACAAAATTAGGGTTTCAATTTCATAAAACCCCTAATTTTAAGAACTCGGATTTTGATTTACAAAACTATGGCCTCGATTTATAAGCAGAAGAGAAGAGACAAACCTAACTGAAATAGAGAGAGGGCTGAGCGGAGAAAGCATAGAGAGCGGCGGAGAGAGCTGAGCGGAGCGAAGCTGAGAGGCGAGGAGAGAGTTTAGAGCGGAGGTTGTGAGTAGTGAGAGAGAGCTGAGAGCGGAGGTGGTGAGCGGAGCTGAGAGCTGAGAGCGGAGGAGGTGGAGAGAGACGGCGGCGTTTGAACTTGAGAGAGTCGAGAGAGAGGTGTCGAGCGAGAGAGAGTCGAGAGAGGGAGAGTAATTTTCTTGCTTTTAGTTTTTAGTTTTTATGTTGTTTTTCTGAATGTATGTTACACGGAAACAAAAAGCATTAAGGAGAGAGTGATATTTTGACAAAAGGAGGGAATATTTGACTAAAGGGGGAAAACAATTGGGAGGCCGCGCGCTTAATTTTAATGATTAAACTTAAAACATCGGTTTTAAAATCTGCGATGTGTTAAAACTATAAGGACATCGAATAAAAAAGGGATGATGTCTATTATGCTTTAGACATCTGTGGCCAAAGTGACCGATGTCTAATGTGTGATGTTTATTAACAGTTTTCTTGTAGTGAAAGCAAACCAAGAACCATTTTTTATATTATATAAATATTAATCTAATCTAATATTTTCATCAACTTTTCTCAATTTATTTCGTAAATATCAAATAATTATATTACAAAACTACGAAACTATACCAACTTATAGGTTAAGTTATCCAAACATTTAAAAATTATAAGTCACGGTATTCAAACACTTACAATAGCTTATAAGTCCAAACCAACTTCTCATTTTTAATCCACTTCTTTACTTTAAGCAATAAATCACTTTTTTAAGTCCAGCCAAACGGCCACTTAATACATTCACTTATTCAAGCCCCGACTCAAGATTTTATTACAATTTTATTTCAGGTATGCTCTGTTTAGCATTACAGTGTTTTATTTTTTAATTAAGTTTCTATATATGGGTTTTGCATTTGTATTGCTTTAGATTCTCTGCTCAGAATTTGTATCGGTGAACATCGCAACACTCAAATGTATTAGATACTTTTTTGAATTTCGGTTATTAGTTTTGGTTTTCAGTAATAACTAAAATAATAATTTCGATTTAGATTGTAATCGGAAAAATTTTGGTGTACAAAATATATTAAACATATCTTCTAGAGTCGTCCTTTTTAGGCTGAAATGATAAGTATAATTTAATACATTTTGTCGCCTTCAAATTTAAGAAACTACTGTACTTGCGTATGTGTGACACTGTTGCAGCGCAAAATAACATTGCATAATTCATATAAGTCCACCCCAGTTGCAGTGATTTTTTAAGAAAAACTCTATCCCAACGGCCAACTGGATATTGTACTTTATGTTTTATCCGAAGACAACCACTTGCAACAAACGACAGATTACACTAAAGTATGTAGATGTTTAGCCCTTGCGATAAGGTTACACTATTCCGGCTGTTATGTACTTGTATATAGTAAAATCTCAGTTTCATGTAGTTAGAGCATTTCCGAGGTATTCTCTCAACAAGCTATTAACTTCAAATTTAAAGAGTCAAGATAAAAATGAGAGATTCAATGAGTTTTTAGAAACAGTTTAATAATTTAAGAAATCTGTCATTTCTTCTCTTTTGTAAAGAACATCTACTAACTCTTAACTTTTATTTGTGAATATAATATTAGTTTTACTCCAACTTTATTCCAACATTTTTTTTTGTTTTTATTTTTCCCTCTCATTTATATGAATAAAAGAGCAAGTATAAATAAGAAGATCGGAGTTATCATCTTTTTCAATGTCTTAACTCACTAGGAGTCACAAATAATATTATATTTTAAAGAGTGATTTAAGAGCTTAATTGGAGATGCTCTATCATAATAAGAACCCGAAAAGTAAATTTGTATGCAATCATTTAATCCATCCAAAATTTTATATATTTAATCTCGTCGTCCTTTTCAATTTTGGCAGATATTTTAAGAATTTATAAAATAACATATACAGTTTTATTATTTATTTTTTTAAATTTTGTTATAAAATTATAAACATTAAACTGTTATTTAGAAAAAGACGAAAAAAAATTAAACATTTTATATCTAATAATAAAGTTAAAATCCTTTATGTCTTCTTATGTAAGAATTCAGAGGCGCGGAAGGAGTATTTTAACAAATTTGACCAATCAAATTCACATTGTGTATTAAGTCTATCGACACACACGCTAACAACTATTATTTGTTTAGATGGTGAATATTTATTTGCTCTAATATCATAAATAGTGATGATTTATGCATACATAGAAACCCCGTGACTAAATATTCCCATTCAAATAAATATTCCTATGCATGATTGGTTGGTAGGACTTTCATAAACGGATGATTTGCATGTATAATTTTACATACAATGTTCTAAATTAAATTATAAAACCTCCTTTTCACTATTTCTCGGAATAAACTTCTTTTTCGGTAAATTAATTTAAACATTTTTTTATGAATAAAATTTAATTAAATTTTTATAAAAAAAGAAAATTATAAAAATAAACTATGAAATTATATTTT